>NW_023270374.1:32368915-32502006 GCF_011800145.1 Mirounga leonina | reverse complement strand
CTGTACCTCTGAAACAAATAATGCAATATATGTTAAAAAAAAAAAAAGAAGAAGAAGAAGGTGGTAGCGGGAGGGGAAGAATGAAGCGGGGGAAATTGGAGGGGTAGACGAACCATGAGAGACGATGGACTCTGAAAAACAAACTGAGGGTTCTAGAGGGGAGGGGGGTGGGAGGATGGGTTAGCCTGGTGGTGGGTATTGAGGAGGGCACATTCTGCATGGAGCACTGGGTGTTATGCACGAACAATGAATCATGGAACACTTCATCTAAAATTAATGATGTAATGTATGGGGATTAACATAAGAATATTAAAAAAAAAAAAAAAAAAAGAATTGCTACCACACAGGCTGACATCTCTCTGCAATTGGTGTATCCAAGGAAGCAGAGTGCCAGTGTCCCCACCAGACAAGCAAGCAGGCAGGGGACACTTCACCTCTAAGGCCATCTCCTGAAGCTGGCTGAGAACAGAGGTGGTATGCTCTGGGTTAGCTCTCTGGACAGCAAAACCAAAAGTGGAGCAGGGCCAGAAGGGAGCTAGGTCCAAATCAGATCACCAATATGAAATGATCCAGGTGTGGAACCAAACAAGACAGGGTTCAGAGGTGCAGAGAGTGAGCAGGTTCCAGACCCCAGGCGTGTCTAGGACAGGAGCAATCTCTGAGTCAAAGAGTGGGCCTCCTGGTTAATGTCTTCCAGTTCCTGCAACCATGGGCAAGGATGTGCTAGGAGAAAGTCAAAGGGCAAGGAGCAAACAGTGACCAGGCTGAAATGTTACAGCATAGGCCATTGCACTCATGCATGCATGCATTCATTCATTCATTCATTCATTCATTCATTCAGCAAACATGTATTGGTCACCTACCCTGATCACTGCCTTGATGGGGCTCACATTCTGGTAATGGGAGAGAGATACAAGCGAGTAAACTCATAAATACATAATTTCAGGTAAAGATGAATACAGTGTGTTATGGGGAAAGAGCCATAAGGACAAGAGAGTAAACATACAAAAGCCCCGCCTTCCCCTTCCCTTCCCTGGCTCAGCTCACCTGCCGGGAAAGGGAGCATCTCAATGCAGGAGCTACATTCTAGGGTGCTGCCTGGTGGGGGTGTCCCCTCACTTTCCAGTGGGTGTTCTGTTTTCTCTCTCTTCTACCCAAGCAGCAGGAATAGCTAACCATCCAGGAGCCATCTCTCAGAGCAGACCTGACTGGCCCCCTCTCCTCTCTCTCTCTCTCTCTCTTTCATTCATGTGTCTGGAGCAATAAGGCAATCTGCTAGGCAAAGCTGTCTCTGCCAGAACATGTCTGACCACCTCCCCGTCTCTTCTGGTCTCTTTCCTACATGCGACCCTAGTGCCCAGAGACCTAAAGCTCAGATTTGGACATGGTGGGGACAAGGACAGCACTGACAGCCCACTTCAATCTAACATGGTCCAGTCCAGCTCATCAGCCATTTCCTGCTTTGGGTTTGGGGAGCCAAGACAAGTCAACAATAACATGGTGGTTCTTCACCACTCACCAGTGTACCCATCAGCTATTGTCACCTAACAAACAACCGCAAATCTCAGTAGCAAACAAGAAGAAGCACTTATTTTGTTTGTGTACCAGTGGGTTGGCTGGGGGTTCGGCTGATCCTGGCCTGGCTCCGCTGAGCTAGGACAGGCATAGATGGGCAGCTCCAGGCTGAAGGTCAGGTATGGGTCTGTTCTACACTGTTTCCAGTGTCTCTCATCCGCCTTTGACCAGCTGGCTAGCCAGGTGTGTTGTTTTCATGATGACAGCAGAGGCGCAAGAGGGCAAGCAAAACACCCAAGCCAAACTTACAACCTAGGCTTAGAAGTGACACAGGAGGAAGAGGTCGGCTTCTGCCCACACGCCCCTGGGCCAGAACAAGTCCCATGTCTGAGCCCCAAATCAAAGGGCAGGGTCCTGCATCTGCCTTTAGCCACATTACCTGGCAAAGGCATGTTTAGAGGAAGGAGCAAAGAATTAGGACCAAAGATTCTCAGGCACACACCTCTCTGGGGAACATCCTCAGGAGTAGAGGCATGGTCTTGGGAAAAAGGGGCCTTACCTGGAGCACCCACCTCAAATTTGAGCTCACCTTTGATTAGAGATCTCCAATAAGGAAGCAGTTGACTCCGTATTAATAATTTTTTAAAAAGCCAATATTCGAGTCACTGAATTCTACTCCAGAAACCAATATTGCCATGTAGGTTAATAAGCAAAATTTAAATTAAAAAAAAAAAAAAGCCAACATTCACTGGTCTGTACTTACTCTCTGCTAGGTACCATTCTAGATGCTTTACATGAATACATCCATTTTAAACCTCATAAAAATCCTTTGAGGTAGCTTCAGGGATTGTCTTCACTTTGCAGATGAATAAACTGAGGCACAAGAGGGGAAGTAACTTGTCCAAGGTCACAGAGCTAGTAAACACCAGAGCCGGGATAGGGACCCAGGCATCGGGCTCTAGCACGCATCCTCCCAAGCGTGGCCTGAGTGCACATGTCCCTGGTCCGTCCTGTGCCTTTTCCCACAATCTCAGTGGAAGCTCACAACACAGAAGAGGCTTTAGATTGGGGGTGAGTGGCGTGCAGGAGCTCCGACCAGCACAGCAAGGGGGAGAACTAGAAAAGAAATTCAGACTTCTTGGGGACCCTGGAAGGAGTAGTGTGGGCAAGAGAAAGGCGGGGTGGGCTCCAGTGCCTAGAAAAAGGCCCTCAGGACTAAAGAGAGACGGGACTTTACAACTCTGCACAGCTGATCTCAGCATCCCTTGTCTCCCTAAATTTGTGGGACCTGGAGCTCCTCATCAAAGCCCTGCTGGGAGTGAGGGCAGGGGGCAGGCCAGGAGGAGCCAGGAGCAGAAGCCCTGGGGTCACATCTGAGGCAGCTCCTAGCTTTGAGTGGTGAATAAAGAGACAGGGAGACAAGGATTCCCCGGAGGCACACTGCTGGTTTCTATCCAGCTTGTCACTCCCTTCTATCAGTCCTCTTGTTTTCTGTTATGATAAACAATGATAACAGCTTACTCAGGAAGCATTTTAGAGACAAGACATTTTCAGACACAGGGATTGCATGTGACACTCACAACCACCCCGTGTGGGAGCCAGTGCTTTTTAAGAATAAGGACACCAGGGCTCAGAGGGGTCAAGCGACTTGTTCGGGATCACACAGCTCATTAGAGGAACTGGAATCAGTTCCTTCACCCTCTTAGCCCTACACCAGCCTCATACCTTTCCCTGGAAGGAGGGAAAGCAGAATTATGTCGGGCTTTGATTGCTGAAGAGAGGTGGTATTTTGTCTCTATCAATCATTCACACTTTAGTATGATGTATTTGCAGTCCTGTCCTGAGAGTAAAAGCATTGGGTGCACGCACCGGAGGGATGCTACAAGGGCTCCACCAAGGGGTGGAAGGGAAGCAGTGCAGTGAACTTGAAAACAATTTCAGCCAGTTTCGATTTCTCTCTCCTATGGGATTCAGCTGGAGCCAAGGTTGCAGAGGTTCAGGACAAGACAGAAGATGTCAGATGAAGACACTCAACTAAGAATGATGTTATTATTATCGAGAACCTTCCAGATGCATGGTGATGTGCTGAGCACTTGGGAGACTATGGTAAAGAAGCACAGATGCTTATATTCCAGGACGCGGAGAGAGGCAATAGGTAAGCACACAAACAAGAAGGTGAGGTACAGTGGAGGTTATGAAGACAAAGACAGGTCATAATGGATAGACAGTTTTGAGAGTGGCAGAGTAGGGTTACTACTTTGGGGCTTTGGGGGGTCAGAGAAGACCTCTGAGAATGTGCCATTGGGGTGACGCCTGAACAAGGAGCAGGTGCCAGGCTTGCCAAGATCTAGTTTACCGGATGAACAATGTCAGGACCCCACGTAAAAAAAAAAATGACAATGCCCGCAGCAACAAGAATGGCAGAACGGCGGCAGCAGGTGCTAACGCTTACGTGGCACTTGTGTGACAGGCCCCTGCTCTACCCAGCTGACATACATTATATCATTTCCTACTCAACCACAATCCTGGGAGGTAGGCATTACCACCAGCCCTACCGGACAGATGAGCAAAATGAGGCACACAGAGGTTAAGTGACTTATCCAAGAACAAAAACCGAAGGAAACAAAGTTGCTAGGTGGCCAGTGGTCCAGTCCCCAGGGTCCCAGCACTGAGTCCCAAGAGGCAAGATGATCAAAGAGCCCAGGGCTGAAATTAGGATAACTGACAACATTTTGCAGATGATGTTCAGGCTCCCCATTTCCATCACCAAGCTCAATGTCAAGAGACCACCTGAGGGGCAGCACCCCCCAGAGCGATCATGTAATCAGATGCATGGGTTTGGCACCAACCTCCCCATGGATTTCCCCATTCAGAAAACATTTGCAGCACAGGATGGGGGGGGGGGGGTCAGTCACATACCGCCCGCTGCTGATCTCATTTTGGCTACAGATAATAGAGTTAAGAAGAAGAAACCCACAAGTAGGGGAGCTTTTATTGTTAAACCCACTTTCTGGTCTGCTTGCTCCACCAGAGAGATGCGATGACCCAAATCCAGCCTCAAACATGGCGAACTTCAGTGTGTAAGGAAATCAAATGGTTCATGTCAAAAGATCCAGGCAGAAGACCTCGCCTCACCACAAGAAGGAAGGGGTGTTTGCTCTCTTACGGACCCCACAATCCCCTTCCTGCAGGCCCTGACCTCGGCTACAATTGTCATCAGCCACCTCCCAGCTCCCCTGTCCCCTCTGTCTCTCACTGTTGTGGTTCTGGTCATTAATAGAACACATGTAGCCTTACAGGACTTGGATAGGCATCATGAGAGGAAAGGAAAGGGAGGGGAGCGGGGTGGGGGGCGGGGGGAGGAGAGGTCTGGACCGAAGGGTAAGGAGAAGGATATTACAAAGCCCACTCCTAAAGAGCTCATAGCTAACAGGACATACGGATACATAAACATGTGGGACAACCCAGTTTGGCATGTGGCTTAGGAAAGATCCGACCAAAATATGGTAGCAGAACCAGCAACAACTTCTACTGGGGAGGGCAGAAAAGTCCTTTGATCTGACTCTTGAAAGGTGAGTAGGGGTCTTCCAGGTGGAGAAGGGAAGATAGGGCACTCCAGGCAGAAGAAAGAGCATATGTAAAAGCAAGACACCTAAAGGAGCCCATTATACATAGGGAAATAAGACTGGGGTAACCCATCAACCATCAAGACTGTGGATGTCACCATGCTTGATTCTTCCTCCAAAGTTGAAATCTTAGAGCACCTGGTGACTCCTCACAGCCATCTGCTCTCCGCATCCAGACACCGGGCCCAGCCATTTTTGCCTCAGAACACTTTTTAGCTTTGTCCTCGATTCTGATGCCCACTGCCATTGAAGGTCATTCATCCTCGGCCTCTTTGCCAAGCCTTTCTCATGACAATAGCCTGCCTCCTTGTTCTCCTCACCCCAAACTGTCCACTCTCAATGACCTCCTGTTTCTGAACCAGTTCTGGAGAGTCCACCGGCTAGTGGTGACCCAAGGAGGATGACCCTCGCTTCAGCTAGAATGCAAAGAACCCACCAGAAGATGAATTAGAAAAGTAGTAAACCTGTAAACATCAGCAAACCAAGGAGCGGAACCATAGCTGGGCTGAGGACAGAGGCAGGATTAATTCATTTATTCACTCATCCAACAATACTATGGACCACTTACTCTGAACCAGTCTCCACTCTGGGCACAAGGCATGAGATAGCACACAAAAGAGCCCCTGACCCTGCTGTCCCTGCCCTCATGGAAATGGGAGGAGACACCTATTAATCAAAAAATTACACAAATAAATGTAAAACTAGAAATTGTGATAAGCACTAGAAAGCAAGCTTCAAGGGAGATCTGTGTGCTTACAGTGGTAAGGAAGACTTCCAAGGATGGGACACTTGAGCTGAGATCTGAAGGGTGGGTTAATAGGTGAGTGGTGGGGAAAAGGAGCAGTTCCATGTATTAGTTAAAAGAGTTAGTTAGCCTAGGGGTGATCTCATCTGGATTTGTATCCTGTCCCCACCAATGGTTCACTTGGGGCAAATTATTTCACCCTTGCATATCTTGGTTGCCTTGTATGTAAAATGAGATAGCAATTGTATTTACCTTAAAGATTTGTTATAAATGACTTAATGAGACAAGAACAAGTACAATACAGAGTAAGGACTCCATAAACGGTGGGAGTACCAGTAATAGCTGCTGTGGTCGGAGTGATGCTGATTGCAGTGATGCTGCTGGGATGATGATAATGGAGAAGGTGGTGATTATGGGGGATGATCCTGATGATCATGATATTGATGATGGTCATTATGAGAACGATGGTGGTGGTGATGACATTGAGGAGGAGGAGGACAATGATGAGGATGAGGATGACTTTCGTGCTCACAGCAATAGGAACAGCATATGCAAATGCCCTCAGGTTGGAAGCATGCTCCGCATGCAGGAGAGGAAGTGCTAAGAAGAGCTAGTCATGTCTCTTAAGGCAGACAGACATAGGTTCTGCAAATGCCAAGGTACGGACTCTAGATCCTAAGCTTCTTCAAAATGTAATCAAACAGCTCTAAAAAAGGATCCAAGAATGTGCTATTATAGTTGACCCTTAAATAAGGTGGGGGTTATGGGCATTGACCCCCAATGCAGTCACTGTTTGCATATAACTTTTGACTCCCCAAAAACTTAACTACTAATAGCCACTGTTGACCGGAAGCCTTACCAATAACATAAACAGCACATATTTTGTATGTTAAATGTATTACCTACTATATTCTCACAATAAAGTAAGCTAGAGAAAAGAAAATGTTAGGAAAATCATAAGGAAGAGAAAATACATTTAGTACTGTATTTATTGAAAAAAATCCACATATAAGTGGACCTGCTCAGTTTCAAACCTGTGTTGATCAAGGGTCTACCATACAGTGATGACTCAGATTCAGTTAAAATGTATTGAGTTCCCTGCCTTAAAAAGTCCTACCCTTATGCCAACAGTAGTACCAAGGAACTCAGTGTCAACTAAATGCCTACTCTGTGGGGGGCAATTATTCATGTGTTGCTCCATTCTATCTTCATGACACTTGCCGGGCACCAGACACAATACTGAATGCTGCCAGTGTGTCGGGTAAACAGGATACAGAGATTATGCCCATTTCACAGAAAGGAAAATAAACAAGGCATAGAATCTTTAAGTAATTTACCCAAGTCATGCAGCTAATAAATAATAAAGACAGGGTTTCAGCTGAGGCCCCAGTGTCTCCTAATTTAAAGCCCCTATGTCTATGTACCACATTACCTTTGGTGCTTAGGCAGAGGACTGCCAACTTACAGATGCAGAGCTGCAGGACTCAGGTCCTAGGCGACAGAGGAGTCCTCTCTTGCTTTATCCCTGGAGTGGGGGGTAGCTCCCCAAATGCTAGTAAAGTTCACAGAAAGTCCTCAAGTTGAGCAAACTGTACTTTGTAGTAACTGTTGATAAGAAATGACAAGAAGGGAAAAGGATGTAAGTGTTCACTGAGCCCCTACAGGATGGTAGGTGTTTTATATACATTACTTCATGGGAGGCCAATCCCATTCCTTACTCTTGTTGCTCCCCATTTATAGGAAGAAGAAACTAAGACTCAGAAGGGTTGCAAAACTTGTCCAAGATCACACAATGGGGAAAGTCATGTTTAATCGAGGACTGTCGGATTCCAAAACCCAGCCTCATTAGCCCAACTATGTTCTTTTGTGGTATAACACACACACACACACACACTCTCTCTCTCTCTCTCTCTCTCTCACACACACACACACACACACAAAAGCACACAGGCATACAGCCAAGCATAGTGATGAACACTTAGATTTTACTCCAACTCTGAATGCATAAAAATGTATCTAAATGCATAATGCTTCTAAAGACACACACACACACACACCCCTTGGAGACCCAAGCAGGAAGAATAAAGCGGAGTGTTGCCCGCTTTCCTTGTGCATTTAGGCTGCAGCAAGGCTTTATATATTTCCAAACACCTGGCTCCCTCTCCTATGCTCTGTGAAGGGTAATGGATGATACAGCTGAGGTTTCAAGGTTGAGGCACTGGACACTGGAAAACAGGCTTTCGTGGGCTAATTATTTCATAGTGTCCTCAGCTCCTCCAGGAGCTGAAGTTACTACATCTGTCCAGGCCAGGGCTGAGCAGGGATGCCGGAAACGCACATGGGCCCATGAGCGATGTACTAAGGCTTGTGCCTTTCTGGAGGCAATGATTAAAAATGAGTTTCCAGGCAGACTCTGTCCCTTTCTAGCTATGACCTGAGCAATTCATTTAACTTTTGTATGCTTCAGCTTCACCATCTGGAAAATGGAAGTAATGGTGTTACACACCTATCTTATCTTAGCTGTTGCTGAGATGATGCAGAGCAACGAACACCCTCAGATCTCAGTGGTTTGCCACAGCAAGACTTTCTTTCTCGCTCACAGGCCTGTAGCCAGTGGGGCAGCTCTGCTTTAGGCCGGAGGTTAAGTTCCAGTCTCTTTCATTTTAAGGATAAAGGGAAGAAGGGATCTGGAGCATGATCTTCCCATGGCCAGTCACAGGAGTGCAAGAGGGCTGGACAAATCACCTGAGCACATTTGAGGATTTGGGTTAGATGTGGAAGTTCATTGCATCCACTCACCTCCCAATAGCTAAAATTAATCCCATGGCCCGGTCTAAAGTCAGTGAGGTGGGGGAAGAATATTCCACCCACAGGGAAGGCCTGAAAGGGGAGGTATTCCAGTTACTACTGTAATATAAAAACGTACTCTAAAACTTAGCAGCCCAAACCAGCCACTTTATTTCACTAGTGACTGTATCGGTCAGGATTTGGGGGAGGGCTCCGCTGGGTTCTCTCCTGGGGCTGCTGTCATCTGAAGGCTCAGCTGGGCTGTGAACAAAAGTGCCCAGATGTGGCTTCCCCGGCATGGCCATCTTGGGGTAACTGGATTTCTTCCACGGTGCCTGGCTTACAGGGTGCATGACCCCAAGAGACCCAGTAGAAACTGCACGGCCTTTTCTGACCTAGCCTCCAGAGCAGCATCGATCCCATGGCGTTCTCCTTGTTACTAGTTAGTCACTAAGAACAGCCCAGATTCAAGGGCAGGGGACATAGACCCCAACGCTCAACAGGAGAAGTATCAAAGAATTTGCAGGCATGGTTTAAAACCATCCTAGGAGGCACCAGAGGAAGAGAAATGAATAAATAATATTGCCTACCTACTCCATCCCCATAGAAGTTGTAGAGATAATATGCGTGTGACGCAGAGCAGGCATTCATGAACGGTAACCATGCAAACCAGAGTCACCCGGCAGAGATGCCCTGTGACCCGCCCATCTTGCTTATTCACCTGGTAGAGCTAACTGGACTATCTTGACGAGGCCAAAGAACAATAGGACTACTGTTCACAGCTCACTTGCAAGGTGCCAAGTACTGTGCTAATCAGTTTCCAACCCAGGTCTTATCTAATCTCAACGAGCTTGTGAGGCAGAACTGTTGGCTGTTATCTGGAGGATCCAAAAACTCACACATCTACACGTCACCTCTAAAAATGCTGTAAACATGCTGCTGGGAGTGAACCGGGGAGAGCAGCCAAGCATCCCCTCTCTACCCCTCACCCCTCCTCCTGGTTTAATGATCCTGACAACTAAAAGTCCATGCAATTTGCTCATCCCCTGTCACAGCACCAATCCCACCACATGTCACTCTGATCCAACTGCCATGTCCCAGAGAGCTCCTTGGAAACGGGGACCATGTCCAATCTAGCTCTGGACCCTGGATCCAGGGCAGGGCCTGGCCCCAAGGAATATGGACATCTTCCATATGTTCTCCCAGGTCCACTTGCTATGCTTCTCTACCTGTAGGGACCACATCAACAGGCTCCCTAGACCTTTGCTTCTGGCCCCGCTTAACCAGTGAGGAATTCTTGCAGGGGTCAGAAGAGAGGAGGAGAGTACAGCCAGGGTGTTTCTGTTTCCAGCTCCCTCTCTGGAAGGTTGCCTGGGTCTGGCTGTGTCTCAGCTGAGGGACTCACCTCCTGTCCCCCAGCTTTCTCTCCCTAACTCCCTCCACCCAGTCTCCAATACCTGGTGCTCCTTCCTGCTCCCTCCCTTTGGATCTAAGGTGGGGACTAGCCCCAACAGGGCACTACCCTGCATGATTTCCCTACACCTTGCCCACAGCTTAATAGACTTTTTTTTTTTTTTTTTTAAAGTAGCTCCATGCCCAGCATGGAGCCCAATGAGGAGCTTGAACTCACGACCCTGAGATCAAGGGTGAGACGCTTAACCAACTGAGCCACCCAGGTGCCCCAATGAATAGCCCTTTTGTTAATTCCTCCTTGAATTAAACTAATTGGAGTGTGCCATCTGCTTCCCACTGACCCTAATAAATACGGAGGTGCTTAGGGGACAGTCCCCAGACATATGTGTTCCCGGCTATAAGGCCTATGACCATGGACTCTCTTGGATGCACAGGCCTGGCCAGAAGATGCAGGATGCCATGGATGGCATGGCCAGTCCTGTCTGCAGTGAGTGATTAAACTGCCAGAGCACCTCCCACCTGGGCTGTCAAGCTTCCATCCAGGGCTCCACCGAGGGACAGAGGTATCGCTCTCCTGACAGATCAGTGACAGGATTTCAATTAGAGCCACGAGGGGCCTCGAATGCCTGACCTATCTCACAAGTGATGGTGAACTGAGCAGGTCTTACAGTGCCCTGAGGCTTGCCAGCCTGCCTCCCACCCTCTCCTTCTCCCATGAGGCTGGACAAGCACAGTGAGACTTCTCCAGGCCCACAGTCAGCCGAATGCTTCAAGCTCCCCACTTGAGAAAGTCTCCCAAAGCAACCACCGGCACGGAGTGTGATCACCATCATGTTTACTTACAGTCATGGCCAAAATCCCCACGCCCCTTCTCCAACCCCTGCAGTGGCTCCCATTTACCCTAAGGCCCAAATGCTACCTCAGCCCTACCTGAGCTCTCCTGTAACCCCAGACCAAGTCAAGGTCTCCTGTTTTATACTCCCAAAACACCCTAGACTCTCCCCCTTGGCTCTCATCATACTTGTGACTCATCAGTCACTTGTATAATCATCTACATTCTATTCTCCATTGCGGCACACGTGTTAAAACCCAAGCGAGATCATGAAGTCAGATCAAGTTGCTCTTTAGCTCAAACTCTTGGCTGGCTTCCCTTTTCACTAAGTAAATGCTGGTCTTCACAGTGGCCATGAGGCTCTATACAGTCAGGCCACTGTGACCTCCTGCCTCTCTTTCTCTTGAGCTCTGCTCCAGCCAGCCTGGCCTTCCTTCAGTGCCTCAAACAGGCCAAACAGGCCCCTGCCTCAGGGCCTTTGCACACACTCCTTCCATTGACTAGAATACCACTGCCCACGTAGCCTCAGGATCCCCACCTGCCACCTCCTTTTTCTCTTTTATACGAAAACAATAAATCATGGATCACTACATCAAAAACTAATGATGTATTGTATGGTGACTAACATAATAAAATTAAATTTAAAAATAAATTAATTAATAAAAATAAAAGAGTCACCATGCCCAGGGCATAGGCAAAGACACAGGAACATTCTTCTTTTCCCCCAAAGCAAACATACAGTAACTTTATGGGCAGAAAATAGCAGGCTCAAGTCACTGCCATTGTGGGACCTGGTTTTCCAAGGCCAGGGAAACCCTGGTGTACTGCCCATTTTCCTGGTCCTTTCCTGGATCATGTGACCACCGTTCTGGAAGTGAGGAGCTCAAGGCGAAGATCAGCTCCAGTCTATGAGGCTCCCTTTTATGCCTGATTGTAAGTCACACACTGCATTTGTTTGGTTGCTTTTTTTTTTTTTTAATAACTTATTGAAGTAAAATTCCCATAACAAAAATCAACCATTAACATGAGCAATTCAGTAGCATTTAGTACATTCACAATATTGTGTAACTACCACTTCTGTCTAGTTCCAAAACATTACCATCACTCTGAAGTAAAACCCCTTAGTCATCAAACAGCTTCTCTCCCACCATCCCTTCCCCCTGGCCACTATCAATCTGTGCTCTCTCTGGACATATCTATTCTAGATATTTCATATAAATGGAATCATAGGATACGTGACCTTTTGTGTCTGGCTTCTCTCACTTAGCATCAGGTTTTGGAGGTTCACCCACATTGTAGCATGGATCTGTATTTCATTCCTTTTTATGGCTGAATAGTATTCCATTGTGTGGAATTTAGGCTGCTTCCACCTTTTAGCTATTTTAGCTATTATGAATGGTGCTGCTATAAACATGCATGTACAAGTTGTTTGAACATCTGTTTTCAATTCTTCAGGTATGTACCTGGGACTAGAACTGGAGAGTCATCCAGTGATTCTCTGTTTGAGGAGCTACCAAAATGTTTTCCACAGCAACTGAACCATTTCACACTCCCTCCAGCAATATACAAAGGTTCCAATTTGAGCACATCCTCACATACATTTTTTTTCCTTTAAAAAAAAAATTATAGCCATCCTAGTGGGTATGGTTTCTCATGGTAGTTTTGACTTGCATTTCCCTAATGACTTAACATGTTGAGCATCTTTTCATGTGCTTATCGGCCATTTGTACATCATTCTTTGGAGAAATGTCTATTCAAGTGTTTGCCTATGTTTTAACTCTCCCTCCTGGCTCTCATCATACTTGTAACTCATCAGTCACTTGTACAATCAACTCTGGAGAGAGTTTTAACTAGGTTGTTTGTTTATTTGCTGTTGATTTGGGGGAACTCTTTATATACCTGGATACTAGACCCCTATAAGATATATGAATTGCAAATATTTTCTCCCTTTCTGCAGATTCTTTTTTTTATTTAAATTCAATAAGCCAAGGTATAGTACATCATTAGTTTTTGAAATAATGTTCAATGATTCATTAGTTGACTATAACACTCAGTGCTCATGATATCAGATTTTCTTTTCACTTTCTTGATAATGTCCTTCCATGCAAAAGTTTTTAATTTTGACAGAGCCCAATTTATTTTTTTCTTTTGTTGCTTGTGTTTTTAGTCTCACATCAAAGAGTCCAGTGTTAAATTCAAGATCATCAAGATTTATCCCTATGTTTTCTCCTAAGAATTTTACAGTTTTAATTTTTATATTTAGGTTGTTGACCCATTTTATTTTTTTTTCTATGATATGAGTTTGTGATCCAACCTCATTCTTTTGCATGTGGGTATCAGTTGTCCCAGAATCATTTGTTAAAGATGAAGATTTCCTTCCCACTGAATGGACTGGGCACTCTTGTCAAAAATCAATTGGCCATAGATATATGGGTTTATTTCCAAACTCTCAATTCTATTCCACTGATCTATATGTCTATCTTTACGCCAGTGCCACATTGCTTTGCTTCATTTATATTTATGGTAAGTTCCAAAATCAGGAAGTCTATGTCTTCCAACTTTGTTCTTTTTCAAGACTGTTTTGGTTTTGGGGGGCCCCTTGCAATTCCATATGAGAATGAGGATTGGTTTTTCTATTCCTGAGGGGGGAAAAAAGGCCATTGGAATTCAGATAGGGTTTACACTGAATCTAAAAATGTTAAGATAATATTACGTCATCCAATCCAGGAACACAGAATGTCTGTCAATTTATTTGGGCAGTCTTTCATTTCTTTCAACAACATTTTGCATTTTGCAGTGTACAAGTATTTCACCTCCTTGGTTAAATTTATTGCTACATATTTTATTCTTTTGCATGCTACTGTAAGTGGAATTATTTTCCTAATTTCCTTTTGGATTTACATGAGCATTCCTATATGCTGCAGATGGAAGACAATTTGATACAAACTTTCTGAAATTGGGGCGCCTGGGTGGCTCAGTCGTTAAGCGTCTGCCTTCGGCTCAGGTCATGATCCCAGGGTCTTGGGATCGAGCCCCACATCGGGCTCCCTGCTCTGCGGGAGGCCTGCTTCTCCCTCTCCCACTCCCCCTGCTTGTGTTCCTGCTCTCGCTATGTCTCTCTCTGTCAAATAAATAAGTAAAATCTTTAAAAAAAAAAAAAAACTTTCTGAAATTTAGTTTGGTAATTTATCTAAAAATATATGTACCTTATGACCCAAACTTTCCAAATTCAGGAATTTACTTTAAAGAGATAACAAGATAAGATATTTGCACAAAAATGTTCATTCTTGTTTTGATTATTAAAATTTGGAAACAACCTAAATGTCTGTCAACAAGAAACTAGTTAAATGATACATCCATACAGTGGAATATTATTACAGCCATTTATAAAGTGATGATGCAGAATCATTTTATTAAAATGGAAAGAAGTTCACAATAGGTTATTGAATTATTTTAGTTCATAAAACAGCATGTGCAGCTCATAAATATATATTTATGTCACTGCGTATGCCTCCAAAGATCTGATAAGGTATTCAGACAAATGTTAATAGTTTTTATCTTTGGGTGGTCATATTTGAGGGGTTTATTTATTTTCCTTTTAGAGAGAAAGAGTACACACGAACTGGGGACGGGGGGTGCAGAGAGAGGGAGAGAGAGAATCCTAAGCAGGCACCACACTCAGCACAGAGCCTGACATGGGGCTCAACCCCACGACCCCGTGATCATGACCCGAGCTGAAATCAAGAGTCAGATGCCCAACTGACTGAGCCACCTAGGCGCCCCTGAAGGTTTTTTTTTTTTTTTAAAGAGACATTTTTAAAACTTGAAAGGAAACCCATGCTATGCTTTGGAGTAAGAAAACCCAATATAGTAAAGATTTATTTCTTTCCAAATCTATACATTTCATGCACTCCAAATTACAAAATAAGATTTTTTTAAAGGTATTTGACAAAATAACTCTAATGTTTACCTAGCACAATAAATGTATAATAACCAGGAAGATGCTTTAAAGAAAACAAGTGAGAGGAGATTTGCCCTACCATATTCTAAATGTATTGTCAAGCTACAATGTGTTACTGATGCTAGAATATGCACATTTTGCTAATAGCAAGGACGTGGCTCTCAGTAAGTACCTGTAGAATGAAAAAATAAATGAACAAATATCCCTGGTTATCAGCTTTAAACTACGACTATGAGTGGCAAAAAAAAAAAACCCATGTAATAATAATACTTGGTATTGAGGTGGGTGAGTGAAAGACACTAAGCATTGCTGATGAATGTATAAATTGGTACAATATTTTTGGTCAAGCAAATTAGTTACATATTTGTATGTAAATATCGGTTACAACACTGTTTATAATATACTGGGAAGCAACATTTTGTCCAGCAATAGGAGATCAGTTAAATTATGGTACCTCCATACAATGGAATACCATGATGCCATTAAAAATGATTCTGTAAATATACATTTCTTGACATAGAAGGATGCTCACAATATACTAAGTGATTTAAAAAAAATAGAATTTTAATCTTCTACTTCACAAATATTTATAAAGGGCCCTCTGATGGCCCAACACAGAGGGGAGTTGAAGACCCAAGCTAGTCAGGGTCTATTCTCATAAGGCTTACTGTCTAGCAGCAGGGAAATAGACTAAAAAAGGCTGAGTATTCTGGCAGAAAAGTCAGGCTACTAGGAGGTGTCTGACAGGAAACCTAATCTTATATGAAGGTCTCCTGAGCAAGGATGAGGGAGAGATGTCCAGGTACAGTGGGGGTGGGGGCACAGGGGGGAAGATGAAGAGTGAGTGAAGGTGGGCAGTGTTCTCAAAGGAGGTAGGGCAAGTAGGTATGTACAGGCAGATCAGAAAGGCAGACCTTGGCAGAAGAGATTAAGGATTTTGATCTTTATCCAAATACAATGGGGAAGGCAATGAAGAAATTTAGGCAGATGAGGGACATATCAGTCTGGTGTTTTCAAAAAAAACTACTCTGGTTGGGTTATAGAGAGAGTAAATGCCCAGAAACCAGTATGATTCCATTTTCAAATATATATTACATATATTATATATACCTATTCATGTAATAAATACACTGTGCATATTATATATAGATATATATACCATAATATACCAATGTATATTATATAAATGTTTATGTATATTATGTATATTTATATTTAAGTGTATATACATAAACCTATTTATGTAATATATATGCATACATTGTATACATGTGTTTCACACATAAATATCTATGTATATTAGGTTTATAGATCTATACTATGTATATCTATGTATAGAAATATATATCCATGTTTATTATATACATACCTAGTAATATGTAGATCTAGATATATCTACTTAGGTGTTTCACACATATATATCTATGTATATTAGGTTTATAGATCTATATTATGTATAAGTATGTACAGAAATATATATCCATGTTTATTATATACATACCTAAGTAATGTGTAGATCTAGATGTAGCTACTTAATGTATACTATACTTATATACTCAGGTGTATTATATATACCTATGTGTATTATGTACACCTATATTTTTTATATATAAGTGTATATTTATACACTTATGCATATTATGCATATAGACATATCTATATTATATATGTACATTATATAAACCTACATTATATGCCTGTGTATATTACATAGAGTATTTACATCATGCATATACCATGTATATTATTTATAACCTATTTATTTACATATGTGTATATATATACACCAATGCTATATATATGTATCTGTGTTATATATAATTATACATAAAATATATAGTATACAAATATGCCTATGTATATCATGCATATATGCCCATGTGTGTATATACGTATGTTATATGATGTATATGCCCATGTGTGAACCGGCACTATACACTTATTAAAAAGAAGAAAGGAAAAATTAAAAGCTGTTAGAAGCTGGAGGTGGACTGCCTACAGTTCAAGCCTCCCTTGGCCAGGACCCCTCCTCAACCCTCTAATGGGACCCATCTCCTAGAAAGATCCCTGGGTGGGCTGTCTTGGGCCTCCAGACCCCTCCCCTGCAGGACTGCTTGGAGGGACCTCTGTGTTCTTAGAAGGAAGGTATTCTACTGGCAGCCTGGCTCCCCAGGAGACAGCGCAGCCCGGAGAGTCTCTGGAATTAGTTAAGGCCCTGCAGGAGCCCCAGCCTGGAGGGACAGCGGCAGCTGTGAGCCAGGGGTAGGTTTATCTGTGGCGACTAAGCCTAAGTCACAAAATGCAAACCAGGAGCTCATGAGCCTCCAGTCTAGAAACCAGAAAAGGACACCCCACCCCTGTGGTCTCTGGAGGGCTAAGTTCTGGCTCTTGGGCTTACAAATGGGGCCAGGAGGGTCCCTGACAAGTCCGGAGCGGGAATGCAGCCCAGGGACAGCCCCAGTCCCTGTGGGTGCCTGGCAACCAGAAGCCCCAGGAAACAAAGAGATTCTGCCCAGGTCTGAGAAAAGCAGAATTTTATGTGCATATTTATTGCCCTCCTGGCAATTTCCAAATGCACTGTCAGTAGGAAACTGTTTCCCGGACACTAAGACTAATCAAAAGCCTGTTCAAAAACGCATTATGCAGGCGCCTAACATAACCACATGCATTAGTTTCTTATGGTTTTATATTCAATTCAACAAAAATTTATTGAGCACAAGCTCCATGTGAGACACCATGCCAGGTGCCGTGGGAGCACATAGATAATACACAATCCCTGCCTGTCCCCAGTCCTCAGCCGCTCACATTCTGGGTGGGGGACAGAGAGCAACTCATACTAAATGCTGTCTTAAGTGCAGTGATGCAAGTACAGATGGCCAGATATGATGACTTCTGGCTGGGACTCGGGGATGGTTTAATGGAGATCTAGTTTTCCCTGAGCACCATCTCTATTATCCTATGTCCTCCTTACAGCAACCATATGGGATAAGTATTATTATTGCCACCATTTTATAGATGAGAAAACTGAGGCTCAGAGAAGTTAAGGAGATTGCCCAATGGCACACAGGTAGTCAAGTCTGTTTGAGTCCAACCCTTGGGCTCTATGGATGATACCAGTGCTCCTTTCCTAGAGGTGTGTATCATCATAAGGAGCTTCTTCAGAATCTACATGCCCACACCTCACAGCAGATCTACTGATATACAGAACAGCAGGTCCTGTTCTGTCTTCTAGACTTGAGGCTCATGAACTCCCGGTTTGCATTCTGTGACTTAGGCTTAGTCTCCACGGAGAGCCCTACCCCTGGCTCACAGTTGCAGCTGTCCCTCCAGCCTGGGGCTCCTGCAGGGCCTTAATTTAATATCAGAGACTCTCTGGACTGCATTGTGTACTGGGGAGCCAGGCTGCAAGGGTTCAGTCCCAGATATGTGGGTTTTGAAAAAACTCTGATATGCATCTTGAGTTATACCCCATTACAAGAGCTTGGATCAGATTTCAATGGATGGGTTGGCAAAGAAAAAAGCATTCCAGGTGGATGGAACTGGATAAGCAAAAGTGTGGAGCTAGGAAATGTAGGGCCTCTTTGGGAAACCGTGACTACCCCAAGTAGAGGATCAAAGACAGAGGCAGGGTCTGCCAATGTGCTTGGGGGCCTATCATATCAATGTTGCCTCTCCTGAATGCAACACAGTCATTGCAGGAGATGCCATTGGTATCCCAGATACCCCACGAGCCAGCCCTGGGGGTAACCTGCAGACAGTTCCCATATACACCAAAGGCTTCTAGTAACTTCTCTGCCTGAAGGTGTTCTCTGGCCAAGGGAATATGTTTAGGGGACTAAGACAAAGCATCCCTCAAGAAGACCTCCTTATGTGAGTCAAATCTAGAAAATTGATAGGAACTGGATAAAAGAACTGAAAAGAAGCACATGAGAAAAACAAGAAGGTCCCAGCCTGAGGGTCAGGGCTATAATCTGATCAGATGTGTTAAGGTCTCTAAAGAAGCAGGTGCAGACTAGGAAGGGCACTGGTCAACCATAGGAGGACAGATCAAGTTGTCCCAGAAGCAGTGGTGATAGGGTCTGTCCCAGTCCTATCCAAGGAAAGGAGCTCATGGTCAGTGGATTGCAAGGACTCCTGGTCCCACTGACCAGACCAGCCCTGCTGTAAGATAGACGTATCTTAGCCTGGTTCCTTTAAAATCAAGGACTGTCTTCCCTGCTCTGAAATCAGACTCTTCTAGTACATTCCCATAGCAATCTGGCCCCAGAGAGAAAACTTCTATAATGGTGGCTCTTACCACAAGGGTCATAACTCAGTATCCTAACCTCAGTTGATGTGAGTCTACCCAAAAGATGGCCCTGCTCCTCATATTGAAGTAAACAGGGATCCCACCCTGCATAGCCAAAGTCCAAACCCCAAATTAACCTTATTCTGAGTGGCTTCAGAGCTCACTAGCCTCCTGCCTTCCCCAGGCATCACCCTAAATTCAAACAATCCTAGCAATGTCTTTTTTTCTATTTAAATTTCTATAGTAAGCAATGTGAAGGGGGGACTTCAAAAAGAAGGTGGCTAGGGACCCAGGCTATTGTTCCCCTAATCATAAGCCTCAGACTCACTCTTTGCTGAATATTCTCTGGACTGTGTGTGCACGTGTGTGTGTGTGTGTGTGTTTCTGTATCTGAACGTTTATGCATCAGTATGCATATGTATTTGTGTAAATGGTTGTTTGTGTAAGTATGTGCGTGAAAACAGCAAACATGAGCTCTGTAGGGACCATTACTTACGAGCTCTGTGACCTTGGGCAAGTCATTAATAACCTGTCTGAGCTGTCTCCTCATTTGTAAAATGGATATAACAGTAGTGCCAACCTCACCCATGGTTTGGGGGACAAAATAGGGTTAATACTTGTAAAGCAGTTTGGTAGAAGCCTGAATGAATGCCCAGTCCAAGCTAGCACTTGACATTTGGGGTTATCACTCAAGGTGACTCTGTGTGTGTGCATGGACTCTGTGGTCCCTTTAAGGTTCACTGATATTGATCTATTTATGACCTTCGCTCTATGTCATGTTCAGTCACCAGTGGGGTCGGTTAAGGGAAAGTCTAGCAAATGACCATAAAACCAGCATGAAAGGTTGCCAGACACCAGGAGGAGGACAACCCAAGAGGATCCAAGAGCCAGAATGGTGGGCAGAGGGGTAACCAAGTCAGGGAGAAGAGTGCCCCTGGCTTCAGTGGATAGGACAACATGAATCAGCATATGATGCCAAATCTTTCACACAATATCTCCAGATAGACCATAAGCCTCAGGCCAGCGGTGTTCCTAAGCACAAAATCCCAGCCTCTATCCTGGGCGATTGATGCTTTTCACTGGACTACAGTTAGAGGTAACAAGTCCCCACCCACCCCTGCCCAAACACATCTAGGAAGATTGCAAAGAAACATCTCTCCTTCTTACCACATAGTGGGGCTCTGGATTTGGCTGTTTATCTCCAGTCTCAAGGCCTTGGATGATTATTCTGATAAACTGGAATGAATCTTGCAGCAAAAGGGGAGCAATAGCCAAGCTGATTTATCACCCTTTTCAACCCAGCTGGGTTCCAAGAGAATAAATCTTGCTTGCCTCTGGCTAGGTACCCGCAATCATGCCACAGACCATGACTTTCATATCCCATTAACTCTGAATTACTCAGTCTGGGGCTGAGCTGAGAAGTAATTTAAAATGGCAAAAGGGGAAAAATGTTCTGATTTAGA
Organism: Mirounga leonina; assembly: GCF_011800145.1. Classification (NCBI taxonomy): domain Eukaryota; kingdom Metazoa; phylum Chordata; class Mammalia; order Carnivora; family Phocidae; genus Mirounga; species Mirounga leonina. The sequence continues at coordinate 32,481,376 of NW_023270374.1, read as the reverse complement.
TATGATAGAGACTGGATGAAGTCCTCCCATTTTTCAGGGCTTAAATGTGAGCTTTGCGGAGGGAAGCACCTGCGGGTTGGACTGGACTCCTGTGAAGGACCCCTAAGTCGAACACATGCTCCAAAGGTCTGGAGGCTCCACCCCAGACCTGCTACGAGGCGGGGGCTGAGTTTCTCGGGGAACCAGTCCATTAAAAATCACCATTCTCTGGAGTGTAAATTATCACAACGCTCTAGGGTGGCAACTTGGCAGTACCCATCAAAATGAAAAAGGCTTATGGCCTCTGACCCAGACATTTCACTACAGAAACACTTGGCTGTGTTTAAGGGGATGTAGACCAGGATGTTCGTTGTAGCCTTACCTGTAATACTGGAAAGTCAGAGAACCAAATGGCCCATCGGTAGGGGAATGCCTGAGGAGAGGGTGGCACCCCATTCTAGAAGAGAATAAGCACCCACTAAAGAGAATGAGGTGGAAGGAGGCCCATGATATATTACACAGTAAAAATAAAGAAATAAAGCAAAGTATGGAATAGCTTCACACAAAGTGTGCTCCTGTTTTTCAAAAAAAAAAAAATGGATATTAAATTGAGACCACTTTTTTTTTTGCCTCCATCCTCAGCATCTTAATATGTAAGGCATGCCTCTTCATCAGCAATCACACGGTCTCTGCAGTTCGAGCCACTTTCAATATCCCGCAATACATTTCACATCCAGCCCGGCCTGATACTTTGGTCTCTCTGATCAAACCTTCTCCCAGGACGATGACTGGTGCCCAGCTCACATTCTTGCGCTGCCACAAAGCCCTTTGGGTCAGGGGGCGGGAAGGAGAGAAGGCTTTTCTCAGCAGGAATCTGCCTGGTTCTCGTCTTTTGAAAGGACACAGACACCAGGCGCTCTCGACACTGAATCACCTGTAGCACGTGCAGAAGTGAGCTCTTCGTCTTCCCCACCCCGGAGGATCTAAACTACATGAATATGTGGGAAGCAACAGGCACGGGACTTACAGTTCTTTAAGAGCACAAAGCCCTTAGCCTGACATTTAAGTCTGCATGAGTCACAATAGAAATAAAATATGCTACCATAACATATAAACCCCATATCACAGTGACTTCATATAACCAGCATTTCCTTGACCCTCACCAAAAGTCTGGTGCTGACTCCACACAGTGACTCACAGATCCAGGCTGTTACATCCCGTGGCTCTGTTGTTGTGACATGTGGTCTCCCATGTCTCCACAAAGGAGAAGGGAGAACGGGGAGAGGCCTATGTGCTCTTACGTGCCTCAGCTCAGAGGTCACTCCCACGAGTCCAGAGTCCACCGTCAGAACTGTCACGTGGCGCCAACCCAAACCCAAGGGAGACTGGAAAACAGAGCGCCTTCTATGTTCCGGGAAAAAGACACTGTGTACTTATCACCTTGTCTTGACTCAAGAGCCCAACATACCTTTCCAACTTGACCTCACACACACTCGTTCCTCAGCGCCGCCTCCACTCTGATATCCCCCAGGGAAGGAAGACCAGACTCCAGCCTCCAGGCAGATGGGATACTAGTTTACTGCTTCTAGACTGATGCGATTCATTTGTTCATCTGTTCCTTCAGCAAACATTGACTGCACACTTATAATTATCTAAGCACTGTGCTAGTCCCAAGTAAACAGTAATGAGCAAGAGAGATACAGACTCTACCCTCCTGAAGCTTACAGGCCAGGGGCCAATTTCTACCATCTCTGCCTTCTCAATCCTACTGGACTCCGCCATCCTACCTCTTCCCACCTCCCGTGTGTTGGGAGGATTCATTTAGCGTGTGCCTGGGTGGGTCATAACCCAGGGCCTGGCACAAGGCAAATGCTCAACAAATGTGAGTTGCCGGAAATAGCAGCCACTGAATTTCTACAGGAATGCTGACAGGTTGCTCTTTACATTCCAGAGTCTATTCATACTATTCCACCACACCTGCTCCCAAAGGCTCAATTTCCAACCCCCTCTTCCTTACTCCCTCACTTAGAGGGCCCCGTCTGTAAACAGAGCTTAAGGAAACCAAAAGACTTAACAGGGGCTAAAGCTTCTCATGCAGTTCTTGAAATTGTTTCCTTTGGGCCTTGAGAGAAATCTGGTCTCTTTTAAGATGGGGAGATCTGAGGCTCCTTGAGGGAGTTCTGGACCTTATACCAAATACGTTGATACAACAAATCAAGAACAAAGAATGAGAAGTATTGTTAAGACTTATGGACTCACTTCTTGCGGGTGTCTGCTCAGATTTCACTCCCCGGAGAGGCCCTTCCAGACCACCATATATAAAAACACCATTTCCATCATTCTCTATTCCTTCACTCTGCCTCATTTTCCCCCCAAGCCATTTATCACAACAATAAACAATAAGCCTGTTCCAGATTTCAGAGCCCCAGCCCAGTGAGTGTGACACTGCCCGTCCTATCACCGAGGGCATGGACTGAATCTGTGTGCTAGGTGCATGGAGGACAGAATGAGCAGAGTTCTGCTGTTCACGCTCCCCAGAGCCTAGCTCAGAGTCTGGAAGCATATACGCTTCCTAAATACGCTTCTGGGCTGAAGAACGGGAGACCATTATGAAGTACACTTCTGTACCTCAACTTTGTAAATCATGTTAAACTTCAGGATTTCTGTAGGCACTTGTTTATAAATAAAATTAGATTCATCCAAAATTGAGTTATTCTTCATGGTCGGTTAGTTATTACTGGGAATTTAAAAGCACTTATTTGGATAATATCCAGGTCATTTGGAGTCAGCATCTTCTAAAAGTTGGACCCATTATAGATAAACACCCATGCTGGGCTCCAAGCATAAAAACATGCAATATGATTCATTTCCTAGAACATCTGATGAAAGGACAACTCCTTCCTTCATCCCCTAAATATAGTCTTTCTCTAAACAAAATATCCAGTACATAGCATGAGACTACATTTGTGTCTCAACATGGGTTTCTGATAACATACCTCATGCTGCTTTTAAAAATCAGATAGATTGGTTAAATCCTTTTAAGAAAATTAGGCAAGCAAAGATGCCGTTAGTTCTAGAAACCCAACACATACATGGCAGAAGCATAGTAATTATTTTTAAGGACATTCTTCTTTATAATGCTTGTCATTTCTGGGTATTAGCTCAAACAGCCAGAACTTGGAACCTCTTTAGGAGATGCCCGTGGTATCAAAGATAATATAACTCCCCACAAAATTTACTGGTGGTTTTTATCTCCCATTCAATTCACTTGTCAGTTTTATATAGGATGACCATACAATTTACTGCCCCCAAAAAAGAAAGACACTGAGGAGGGCGAAAAGAGCTCTACTAATATGAACAATGATGTCAGCACGACAAACCAGGCATGCAGTTACCCTAGCTTTATATCTGATAAAATACAGCTTCCCTATGAGCCACGTACTGAGCCAGACTCTAGTGAGAGTGCTCAAGTGCTGGGAGGTAAGCCTGGAGAGAAAACACCGGAGCTAAATCAGGGATCAGTAAACTTTTTCTTAAAGGGTCACATAGTAAATCTTTCACCTTTGGGGACCAAGAGGCCACACTAAGGCTATTATGTAGGTACTTACATAACCATTTAAAATGTAACCATTTAAAATTTTAAAAGCTATTCTTAGCAGTTGGCTGGATTTGGCCTATGGGCCAAAGTCAGCCAATCTCTGAGCTAGAGCATTATAGATATTAAATACTGAGCTAACAAGTTTGGATGTAATTCTGTGGCCAGTAGTTTCCAGCAGTATCTTTATTTTAGAAGTAGAAACATGTCCTCAAAGGAAAGCGTCTATGGAAGCCCAATATATATGCAAAACAGATAAAAATGGGTCTGCTGTGTTTGAAATGGGAATGAGATGCAGCGAACACATCTCTCACCCCCAGCGGGTGCCCCCTGAGGGGTCCTGCCGATCACAATTTAAAAACCACAGCCACAGTCAGGGGGTGCTATTAAAGACCTTTGGGGAGAGGGGTAAAGCGATCACAGCTGTGTTTTACAACAATCAGTCTGGGCACAGCATGACTGGGAGACAAAATGCCCAGGGCAGAAAGACCAGCGAGGAGGGTCCTGCGTGGGAACGCACGGAGTAAGGGATGTTTCCGAAGCAGGTGGCAGGGACACAGGTGGAGGTGGCAAGGGGGATGAAGGCATCCGGGCAGCCCCGGCTTCATGGGCGTGCAGCCTGTGCACCCTCAGGGGACCCCCACTTGCTTTAACACCCTGCTGTCACCATCTTGAAAGGCTCAGCAATCTTCCCAGCAGGGCCCTGCATTTTCATTTGCACAGGGCCTTGCCGATCACACACCAGTCCTGCACCCAGGGAGGACTGGTAGAAGCCTGAGCACATGTGTCCGCACCTTCCTCCCGCAGCACTGGCCAGGGGCACTCTACATCATCTCGGGGGACCAGTGCTCTAGGAAAAGCCTAGGCGCCTCACAGCACTTTCTCCGAGTCTCAGGTCACCCCTTACACAGGATGCTCTGCCCCCTCACAGGCACTGCTCTGGCTTCTGCAGCCTGCAAACACCAGTCATAGCTGATTGGCCCCAACTCCAAGTCTCTGAGTTACCAACTCGGGTCAAACCCTTACAGGCTGCCTGGTGCCCGGTGGGAATACCACTGAGTAGCAGTTGCCTTCTGCTGACCGGTGGTCCATAGACATGAACTCCTAAGGGTCCCTTTGGGTTGGACTCCACCAGGAGCAGACACTGAGATAAGGATTCAGGTACAAGGATGCTCAGGAGGGGGTGAGACCAGGAGACAGGGTGAGGAGACCGCCAGTAGGGATGTGGGCTACCACTGTGGGCAGCCGGGGGGCCCCCAGAACCTGTGATTACACCTGAGGGCTTCTCCCCTGACAGGACAGCAAGCTGGGGTGTTCATCACCAACTCCACCCTTCCCCAGAAATGTTGGTGGGCCTATGGGCAGGCCAAATATCCTCTGTGACCAGAGACTGCCCTCATGCAGAGAGACACAGAGTTGCCACCATCCACCAGAACGGTCTGCAGGTGTCCTCTGGGTGGGCCTGGGAGCTCTGAGTGTGGCACCTACAAGGTCTGCTCCACCCTCCAAGCTGCTATCAAGGAAAAATACAAATTTGGGGAAGAAAGGAGATTTCAGAACACTCCAAGTAAGAGAGCATACCTTCGGCTGGTCATTCAAAAAAACTCCTGGAACACCGGTTCTGTGCCAAAATTCAGCTTGTACCTACAGTGCTGTTCCACAGACCGAATTTACAACCAGCTGGTGTCGGACCCAACACCAGGAAGGAAACAGACGTGCTCATCCACCGGAGGCCAGGACCACCTACCCCTAGCTTCGTACCAGCAATTCCCCTCCTGGCTATACACCCAAGAGAACAGAAACCTGAGTCCACACAAAAACGTGTATATGAATGTTCATAAAAGCATTATTTATAGTAGCCTGGAAATGCAAACAACTTCAATGTCTGTCAACTAATGAAAGAACAAACATGTGGAATATCCATACAACAGAACACCATTTGGCAATAAAAAGGAATGAACTTCTGGTACACGCGATCTCATGAAGGAACCTTGCAAACATCAAGTGCACAAAGCCAATGGCAAAGAGGCGCATATTTTAAGAGTCCATTTATATGAAATTCTAGGATAGGCAAATCTAGAGAGTCAGCAAGTAAATTAGTGGGTGGGCTGCCAGGGGCCAGGGGATGGGGGGAGAGACAGAAGACGGAGGAGTGGTGAGGACTGACTGACAAAGGGTTTCTTTTGGGGGTGGTGAACACATTCTAAAATTGATGGTGGTGGGGCGCCTGGGTGGCTCAGTCGTTAAGTGTCTGCCTTTGGCTCAGGTTATGACCCCAGGGTCCTGGGATCGAGTCCCACATCAGGCTCCCTGCTCCGCGGGAAGCCTGCTTCTCCCTCTCCCACTCCCCCTGCTTGTGTTCCCTCTCTCGCTGTGTCTCTATCATATAAATAAATAAAACCTTCAAAAAAAATAATAAAATAAAATTGATGGTGGTGATGGCTGTGCAGCTTTAAAAACATACTAAAAGGGGCACCTGGGCAGCTCAGGCGGTTGAGCATCTGCCTCTTGATTTCGACGTGGGTCGTGGTCTCAGAGTCATGAGATCAAGCCCCTCGTTAGTCTGCCTGAAGATTCCCTCTGGCCTTCCCCCCATTCGTGCATTCTCTGAGTAAATAGAATCTTCTTAAAAATAAAATAATAAAAACATACTAAAAAACACTGAATTGTACATTTTAAATAGCTGAATTATGCAGTGCGCGATTTCGATCTCAAAAAAAGCTGCTATTTAAAGACTAATATGGGGGGGCGCCTGGATGGCTCAGTTGGTTAAGCGACTGCCTTCGGCTCAGGTCATGATCCTAGAGTCCCGGGATCGAGTCCCACATCGGGCTCCCTGCTCAGCAGGGAGTCTGCTTCTCCCTCTCCTGCTCCCCCCTCTTGTGCTCTCTCTCTCTCTCACTCTCTCTCTCAAATAAATAAAATCTTTAAAAAAAAAAAAAAAAACTAACATGGGGGCACCTGGGTGGCTCAGTCGGTTAAGCGACTGCCTTCGGCTCGGGTCATGATCCCAGGGTCCTGGGATCGAGCCCCATATCGGCTCCTTGCTCAGCGGGGAGCCTGCTTCTCCCTCTCCCTGCCACTCCCCCTGCTTGTGCTGTCAATAAATAAAATCTGAAAAAAAATAATAGTAAAGACTAACATGAAGTTCTAATATAAATAAGCAAATTGACAACAGCACTTCCTCTCGGAGTATCCACCCCCGTGAGGAGAGAGGACACCAAACAGTAAATGCGATAAATCAATTGTATACTATATACTATACACTATGTACTATGTTGTCATGGAAGGTGACCAGGGCTGGGAGGAAACCACAAAGCAGAGTGTGGACATAAGGAATCTGGGGTGACAGCGAGAGCCACAGTTTCAAATATGGCAGTCAGGGCAGGCATCGTTGAGAAGGTGACATTTGGGCAAAGGCTCAAAAGAGTTGGCCATGAGGACAGCTGGGGACAAGCATTCCAGGCCAAGGGCACAGCCAGGGCAAAGGCCTGGAGGCCAGGGCGAGCGGCACGGTGGAGGAATAGCTCCAGCCCAGCTGGAGCAGCATGGGGGGCGGGGGGTGGGGAATGAGGTCAGAGAGGAAACTGGGGCTCCTGGGGGCCCGTCAGGCTGAGGGAGCATCCAGGCTTGCCGCCACCCAGATGGGATGTGCAGCCTCAAAGGGAAGCCGTGTGACAGATGGAGTGAAGGTGAGCTCGCCTCTTCCTGTCAGCAGCTCCCCCAGCTGGAGACCAGGGCTCTGGCCATGGTGCCCTGAGCAGAGGTCACCCAAGCCCGCCCAGGCAGAGGAGGGGGTGTATGGTGGGGATCTGCCAAGCTCTAGCCCCGAAGAGCAAAAATGAGAAGTCGGGAAGCAGCAGGCTGACAGGAAACTGCAATTTCACCATCTAATAACCCAGCATGTTTGTTATTTTCAGGTTCCAATTTTTGTATCGTCACGGTCAATTACAGGTCACAAATGACTTCCAAAGTGGGCTGCCCGGGAAGACGGTTGTGCAAATCCTTTTTCTGCAGTCTTCCCACTCCAGGGCTGCTCAGAGCGCGCGGAGCCGGAGTGAGGGGAAAAGGGAACAGAACGGGCCTGGGGCCCCAGGGGTGTCCCCAGCCCAGGTTTGCTGCATATGTACTGGGCCACCAAGTCTCCCCAAGCCTCTCCTTACAGAGAAGGCTGGACCTGACTCACCTCGCACGGATGCTGCGAGACAGCCCATTAAAAGGCACAGTAAGGGGGCGCCTGGGTGGCTCAGTTGGTTGAGCGACTGCCTTCAGCTCGGGTCATGATCCTGGAGTCCCCGGATCGAGTCCCGCATCGGGCTCCCTGCTCGGTGGGGAGTCTGCTTCTCTCTCTGACCCTAATCCCTCTCATGTGCTCTCATTCTCTCTCTCAAATAAATAAATAAAAATCTTTAAAAAAAAGAAAAAAAAAGGCACAGTGGGAAACATCAAATACCACTCTGCCCATGTGCCTGTCCTGAGCGAGCATTTTCAGTCCTTTTAACAGCTTTATTGAGAGAGAATTTGCATACCAAAAAATGCACTCATTCTAAATGTAGGATTTAATGATTTTAGTGAACTTACAGAATTGTGCACCCATCACCACACTCCGATTTTAGAATATTTTCATCACCCTAAAAAAGAGTGCGCCAGAGCAATCCTTTGAGGTTAGAGTTCCATCTATAATAACGTTAATGCCATATAAAAACGAGAGAAAAATTGCGATTAAATTGGATCACAGGCAACTGCCATTTTTATAGGTTAAAAATGCCCAGATATTGGCAACTTCATGTAGTTTAGCCTTTTCTAAAAAAGAACACTCACAAACACAATATAGTAAAATTATAGTTGGCATATTAACTCATATACAATAAATGATTGCCTGTGAATTAATTGCCTGTTGGGAATTATATATTCCATTATTATACAGAAAAACACAGTTTTCCTGTTTGCAGTTTCCTGTCAGAGGCGAGGTGGCCCAGTATGTTGGGTTTTGTGGGTGATTTCAGGGATTTGGGATTTTTCAAGGGAGGAATTTTGACTGTACCATTTTCACCTTAGGCATGGTCTTTGGAGACACACCTTCACAGGGACTGCCCGCTTCTGAGCCGGCTCAAGCCAGCATCTTTGATTTGCAGTTGGGAAAAATGAAGCTTGGAAAGCATTTCCGCTCCCCCATGGTGCTCCAAGAAATTTAAGTAAAACTTTGTAAATGGAAACACCTTGCATTTATAGCATAAGAGAATTATGGTTTGGACTTTGTCGTTATTTTGCATGCTTACTTTTTTTGGTGGGGCAGGGCTCTCCATCCCCTAACGAGAGTCTAAGGTCCATGAAGAGAGACGACAGGCCTTCTTTAATCTCTAACTCCCCCGTGCTTAGCTGTACCATTCTTGGCCTATAGTACACGCTCAATAAATATTAAATAAACGAAATCAATGTGAAAGGGAGAAAAGACTCTGGTTCATAATCCCCTGCAGGCCTCCCCCCTAGGGGGAGGTGGTAGTATCATAGTAGATACCAAGAGAGAGTTTGTGAGACAATGATTGCATGCATGGGCCCAGAAGGCTTTTAGGTCAACCATTTGAGCCAGTTCTGCATCACCCTCTGCAAGGATCGGATACTTTCATCTGCAGAGAACCCACTACAGTCTGCCCTCCAGCACTCAAGTTGGGAGTTTCCCATCCCAAACCTGGGGAAGAAAATGAGAAGCAGCAGCACAAGGAGTGCCACACTTCGCCAGACACCCGCTGTCTTTACCGGGGTGGAGGCCAGACCCCCGGCAAGGGAAAGGGCAGGAAAGAAACTGCTCGGAGAAGCAGGGACGCTAGATGCTGAAGCCCATGCAGATGCCCCCAGTGGGCTTTCTGGGGCTTGCAGACAACAGAGAGCTGTATAGACGGACAGAGGGGACTTGGGGGCAGAGTGGGAGCAGTATTACTGCTCGAAACCGAGGTGGGCTTCTACAAGCCCACAGGGAGAAGATGCTACAAGCTCTCCTCCCACCAACCTCTTCCCTAACTCCCCAGTTAAATGATCAGAACCTAAGACACTGATTGAATGTGGGTGCTAGAGGGCAGGGTATACTGTGTTAAAATGTGTGTGTGGTTTCAGGGACAGGCCCAGCTTCAACTAGATTCTGCATCAGGAGGTATCAGTCACCCTCCCCACTCCTAACAAAGCAATTTTGCATCTCCCACTGGGTGTCTGCTTCTAGCATGTGACCCCCCCCCCCCCCAGGAAGCCCATGTGGCAAGGGGAGGGGACTGGCATTTCTAGGTTCATTACGCTATGCTCAGTGTCCAGGACATGGTACAGCTCTGCATGCAGAAAGCACTCAATACACATTTGTGGAATGAGCACTTATTATGTAAGCAGTCCTACTCAAGGGGGGTCATCCCCATTTTCACAGATCAGGAAACTGAGGCTTAAAGAGAAAGTGGAGGAACAGCTTTGCTGATGCCAAAGCCATTTTCAACAAATTGCCCTGTTCCTATGGATTAAAGGAGAGAAGAGGAGGAGGGAAGAAAGAAGAAGGATTGGTGGGGACAAGAGAAGGTAAAAGAAAGAAGGAAGAAGCTACCAGAAGCCAAGGAATAAAATTCCTATTTGAATTAAGTTGCGGGGGTGGGGGGGGGCGGTGGAGGGTGGAAATGCCATTCTGGTGGATAGATGTGTGTGCTGCCTATTGTCAAGAAATGAAGATGACATACTTTGTTTCTTCGTCTGCCATGGCAACTGGGAGGCTTAGAATCAGATTTATTTGTTTGAGTAAGAACCAGCTCCAGAGTATAGGAGCATCTACTCTTGCTTCCCTCCCAGAGAAGCGGTTTTCTGATTTATGTTTCTTTTCTGCCTCATGGAAACACCCAGTCCCTGCCCTAAACCTGAAGCAGCCTGGAGGAGTGTCCACATATTGTATTAATTAGCTTATTCTTTGATTCCTTATATTTCAGTAGCTCCACATTATCATAAGGATAATGATTTCATTAAAGCGCCTTTAATAGGTTCGGACATGTACAAGGAAAGGTGTTATACAACACAGTCAAATACTTTATCACCTTGTGATAATTGGAATCGCTGAATTACAGTAACAGAGCAACCAAAGGTAATTTCCTATTTGGCTAAAGTCATCTGGCCTCCCCCAGGCCTCCAATTATCGTATTTCTTCTTGGAATCAGGTCTCCCATTCACCCAGAAGCTGATGCAAGCTCCAAGTTATTACAGTGGACCCTGAGCTTGCACAGGAGCTGTGAAGTTCTAATCTTCTCATTACACAACCTCATCTGTCAGCTATTTACTGGCGAGCCAGCCCTGTTCTTTAGTTCAGGTGATGAATAGGCATAAACAGCTTAGCGAGCAGAGAGGCAAATAAACATTTGAAAATGATCAGGCCCTGAGAAGCATCTAGCAGATAGTGTTGTGGGTCAGAGATAACTGGAGCAAGGCATGGAATGAAACATGGAGAAGAGGCTAAACCATTTCACTCAACATCGCAATGATGGCAAGAGGCAATTTCTTCTGCTATGTGGAGTGTCTCAAATGGTTCTTTTTTTTTTTTAAGATTTTATTTATTTATTTATTTGAGAGAGAGAGAGAGAGAAACAGCATGAGAGGGGATAGGGTCAGAGGGAGAAGCAGGCTCCCCGACAAGCTGGGAGCCCAATGCGGGACTCGATCCCAGTACTCCGGGATCATGACCTGAGCAGAAAGCAGTCGCTTAACCAACTGCAAAGAACCAACTCAAATGGTTCTTTAGATGGTGCTGTCAAACCCCACTGAGTAAGCTGGTATCAGGAGAATAGTTTACACTATGCACATTCATTCGTTCATTCTCATTTAATTATATCATAGTGGCATGTTATAAGCCCTATGTAAGTGTTAGCTACCAGCTTCTGTTCATTCACATGAACAACTCGGTGCTTACTTTGAGCTGAGGAACATAACCAACATCAAAGGTGCAATTGTGAATTCAACAGACATAATTATTGCCTTCAAGTTACTCCCTGTTAGGGACTGATTGTCCCCCTCACCAAATTCGTAGGCTGATGCTTAATCCCCAGTGTAATGGTATTTGGAGGTGGGGCCTTTGGGGGTGATTAGGTCATGAAGGTGGAGCCCTCATGCCTGAGTTTAGTGCCCTCCCGCCTTCTACCATGTGAGGACACAACGAGAACCCAACCGTCTATGAACCAGGAAGTGGACCCTCATCACACACCGAATCTGCCAGCACCTTGATCTCTTAGACTTTCCATCCTCCAGAACTGTGAGAAATAAACATTTGTTGTTTAAACCAACCAGTCTATGGTATTTTTGTTATAGCAGCTCAAATGGACAAAGATGTTCACAGTCTGGTAGGGTACAGATAGCAGACACAGATAAGTCATCCTACAAATACTGGCATTACTTCTATTATGATGAATGTAATGAAAAGTACACGTGCCATGAGAAGCTAGAACTAGGAACCTGACCTAGTCTGGTGTGTGTGTCGGGGGGTGGTCAGCAAAGGTCTCCCTGAGGAGTGGTCTTTAGACTAAGACTCAGAAGTTAGCTAGGCAAAGAGGTAGGAGGAAGAGTATTTCAGAAATAGGGAAGAGTATTTATGAAGGCTCTTAGGAGGAAGGAGCTTGGTGTAATAAGCAAGGAAAGGGACAGTCTGGCTAGAACTCACTGAGTTCTGATGGGGGGTGATGGCCACAAGATTGTATGTGCCTTGTAGCACATGATAAGAGCGTGAATTTATTCTCTGAGCAATGGGCAGCCATTGAAGGACTTAAACAAGGATAGGCTGACTGAGCGACCATAATCTGCTGGACTTCTGGACGTACTGACCAGTAGCCAATCCATCCGAAATATTTATTTAGAAACTCTTATGTGAAAACTGCTTGTGGTGTGATGGGAAAATCTTAAGAAATCTCTCATCTCTGGCTGAATTATTTAAATAGAACAGTTTGGCCAAAGCATAAGGTTCAGCTTATGAATTGGAGAAGGGTAAGGTTGGAAGACTTGCAATTTAAAATGCTAAGGCAAGGGACCTAGACTTTTTTTTCTTTTAGAGAGGTGAGAAGAGGTGCAGAGAGCAGGGAGAAACTAACCTTCATTGATTGTCTCTCATCTGCCAGGCACTATGCTGGATATTTTATGCATAGATGGTATCATGTGATCATCAAAACTCTCAGAAATTAATTTAAGCTGTTCTGTTCGATCACCCTCACATCATCACACTTTTCCGTTTTGAACACTGAGGCTTAGAGATATTCAAAAAATTGTCCAAGTGGAGCTCAAGGTGCCAAGCATGGTCTTCCCATTTTCACCTTCTTCTAAGACATTCTAGCCCTGACCTCATCCTTGCTGCCACAGAGATAGCCCCACCCACACACCTCTGCAGGTACAACTGCTCACCCCCAGAACCCTGGCCAAGGGGATCTGGTTCCACAGATAGGATAAGGTGATCAGGACCCCAACTGAGAATCTGAACTAAATGAGCCAGAGTATAGGTCAGCTAAGAGATGAGAGGAGTTCAAAACCCAAGCTTGAGCCACACAGGTCAACGCTGAAGATGTGGGGAGCAGAAGAGCCTATCTGCAGAGAGGGAGACAGGTGGACAGGGCACCCCCATGTGCAGAGCAAACGCAATGCAGCCTCATTAGGACAGTGGGGGCAAACTTAGTTTTTTGGTTTCTTTTTTAACGGTTAATATGGTAAATGTTATATATATTTTACCACTATTAAAAGTGATTTTTTAAAGAGTAAGAGACTTCATCTGTTCATTCACTCATGAATTACCAAGTGCCTCAAACAGTGCCTAGAACTTAATAGGCATTCAATAAATGTGTTAAATGAATAAATGCCAAAAACTTCCACAGAGTTTTGATAGGTACCAAGCAGACAGAAGCCGACTGAAGGCACAGAGTTTGGAATTCTCTCTCTCCAACCAAAGAGTGATCCATAGAGGGACAGTGTGCACGAGACTCTGAAAAGACTATAGGAAACACCCTACTCCTGCCTCATTTTAAACAGTATAGCTTTTTCTTGGCACAAGCAGGCAAGAAAGTTACAAGTCTGAGTAAGGAAAAAGTAAATCTGCAATAAAATTTTTAATTCATGGAGGAAAAAAGAAAATTACTGAAAAAAAAAATTCACTGAAGCAGATTAAAAAATATATATATACCAGAAGCTTTCCTAGGATTAAGAGGAAAAAACAATGACAAAAATTATAAGAAAGAAGATCATAGATAGGGAGGACAGACAATGGCAAAGAACACACAAGTAACTTATTTATTTCCAAATCAGTGCAGGACAGAAGCAATAGTAAGAGAAAAGAGCAGAATGCTCTCTCAAACTAGAGAAATAATTTGTAAGATTATAATTCTATCTACATTTCCTAGATCTGATTTCAAAAGTCAGTTGAAAGAGATAAATAGCTAGATACAATTTGGAAAATTTTGTGACCCCAGAATTTTAGACACAGAAAAGCTGTCATTTTTTAGTATAGAGGCAATAGGAAAACAGTCTAAACCAAGGACTGAGAAAATGTGCCACCATGCATCCTTCTGGAATTAAACTTGAGATGAACACTAACTAGTCAAGACATGACATAAACTTAACAACTCAGCTTTGGGGAAATCAAAGTATAAAAGGACAATGGTGAGTTTTGCAACCAGTTAAAAAGGAGAAATGTCTAAATGATACCGGCAAATCTGTTTCTAAAACAAGGCAAATGTCAAAAATTATTCCTAAATATGAATAACCTGATGCAAGACACTAGATGATGTTAATAAACCCCCAAAAAATTAAGGGTAAGAGAAAACATGCTTACACTGTGCCTTAAGTAAAAAACACTCAAAAATACATTTTCATGCTTGGTTGTAAAATGAGAAAATCATCAGTTAAAGAATGCTTTTGAAAACTTAAAAAACTACTACTCTAATTAAAATACATCTTCCAAAATAACATTTTAAAAATGTAAATAGAGTTCTACACTAAGAAATAATACAAAGAAAAACAAAACTCAGGCATAAAAATTAAAAGTGTAAGACAAAGCTAAAGAAGTAATATGAAATGGCTTGAACAGTAACTGTCAATGTGTTAAATCCCACTATTAAAAGACAAAAATTCTCAAATTAACTCAAAGACAAAATCCAATTATAGAGTTTTCAAAAGGTACAAATGAAGTGTCTTTTTATATTAAACATAAAAAGGGCAAATGTGTATTAGGCACAGGCAAATTTCCAAAGCGTAATTAAAACATTCACATCAGATAAAGTAAATTCAAGGCACAAAAACATATTAAACAGGAGAGTCAAGACTGTCAGATTTTGATAAAATCTAGGCTCCATAATGAAGATTCCACTGTCATGTCTTAGTCTCTGTTTTCCTGGAAGAACAAGGGACAAAGGCTTAAATTCAAGGACACAGAATATTAATTACAAAAATTGACCAGAGCCTGGACCAAAGCAAGAGTCAACAAATTTCTAAGGATTTAAATCATGCAAAGTAAGGTCTCTATCAGCAGTAAAATTAAGCTTGAAATCAGGAACAATAGTAAGAAATTCCCATATGTTAAAAATAGAAATATGCTTTTAAATAACCCATGAGTCATAGGAAAAAAATCACTAGGGAAATGAGAAAATATTTTTATTTAAATCATAATGAAAATATACCAAAATTTGAGGGATGTTACTCAAGCCATGTATATATTAGGGAGAGAAACACAAATAGAAAATCAATGAGCAAAGGATTCAATCTCAAAAATTTGGGAAAAGAAGAGCAAATTAAACCTGAAAAAAAAGTGCAAGGAAGAAAACAAGAAAGTTAAGAGCAAAAAGTCGTAAAACTAAAAAGTAGAATGTCATAGAGCAACTCACAGTAGAGAAAGGTTTCTGACATCATACATGGAAATTGTAACCCAAATAGAAAAAAGGATGACGTTGTCCTTATCAAAAAATATCATTAACATCATGAAAAGAAAAGTCCAGAGGAGAGGTTACAGCAAAACATAAAACCAACAAAAAACTCATACCCAGAACATTTAGAGAACTCCTATAAATCAGTAAGTCAACCCAACTGAAAAATGGGCAGAAGACTTAAAAAGGTACTTTCAAAAGAGAAAATCCAAATGGGTCCCCTAAAAAAGTAAAAAGATACTATCTCTATCTTACTAGTCATCAGAGAAATGCAGATTAAAACTACAACTAGATACCACTACACATTCACCAGAATTCTGGCCATGTCAAACCAAGATGTTGGCAAAGATGGATGCACTGAACACTGCTTAAGATTCTCTCTCTCCGGGCGCCTTGGTGGCTCAGATGGTTAAGCGTCTGCCTTTGGCTCAGGTCATGATCCCAGGGTCCTGGGATCGAGTCCCACATTGGGCTCCCTGCTCCTTGGGAGCCTGCTTCTCCCTCTGCCTCTCTCTCTCTCTCTGTCTCTCATGAATAAATTTAAAAAATCTTTAAAAAAAAAAAAAAAAGATTCTCTCTCTCCTTCTCCCTCTGCCCCTACCCCTCCGCATGCATGCATGTGTGAGGAAAAGGAAAAGAAAAAGAGTAAAGGAAAGGAAAGGAAAAGACAAAAATGTTTATAATAGCATTATTCATAAAAGGCAAAAGGCAAATACTGGAAACAAACCATTTAACCCCATTTCACTGTTCTCCAATATCAACTTATTAACCCTAAAGCTGGAGACACCCATTTATTTATTTGAGAGAGAGAGCACATGAGAGGGGGGAGGGTCAGAGGGAGAAGCAGACTCCCTGCCGAGCAGGGAGCCCGATGCGGGACTCGATCCAGGGACTCCAGGATCATGACCTGAGCCGAAGGCAGTCGCTTAACCAACTGAGCCACCCAGGCGCCTTGGAGAGACCCATTAACTGAGACAACCTGTTAGTAGTCAGATAAATAAATGGCAGTATGTTCATGTAGTAGAATAAACAAATAAACTGCAGTATATTCATATAATGAAATAAACAGCAATTAAAATGAGTGAACTACAGCTACACATCATAAAATGAACCTCACAATGATAATGCGAAGCCAAATAAGCCAGGGAGACAAGAATAAACTGCATTATTCTGTTTATATAAAGTTCAAACGACAGGAAAAACTATACTAGTTAGGTACATGGGTAGATGGTAATATTAAAAGAAAACCAAGAGCCATCAAAAAAAATGAAATCCTGCCATTTGCAACGATGTGGATGGAACTAGAGGATATTATGCTAAGTGAAATAAATCAGTCAGAGAAAGACAATTATCATATGATCTCACTGATATGTGGAATTTGAAAAACAAGGCAGAGCATCATAGGGAAAGAGAGGAAAAAATGAAACAAGACGAAACCAGAGAGGGAGACAAACCGTAAGAGACTCTTAATCTCAGGAAACAAACTGAGGGTTGCTGGAGTGGTGGGGGGTGGGAGGGGTGGGGTGGCTGGATGATGGACATTGGGGAGGGTATGTGCTATGGTGAGTGCTATGAATTGTGTAAGACTGATGAATCACAGACCTGTACCTCTGAAACAAACAATACATTACATGTTAATTTTTTAAAAATTTAAAAATTAAATAAAATTTAAAAAAATAAAGTGCAGATGAAGTATGAAAAAAAGAAAAGCAAGGAATTAATTAACATGAAAGTCAAGATAGTGGTTCCTTTTGTGGGGGAAAGAGGAGTAGCACTTGGACTGAGGTACAAAGGCAACTTCTGGAACACCAACAATGATCTACTTCTTGATCTGGATGGTAGATAACTTAGGTGTTTGCTTTCTGATAAATCATAAAACTATAAAAATTAGAAATAAAATTTTAAAAAGTTGTGTAGGGGATGTGGCCAATGCTGTACTCAAAGGAAAATTCACATAATTCAATGTTTTACTTTTAAAATAATAACGAGTGTAAAATATTCCTTGGGATGCCTGGGAGTCTCAGTCAGTTAAGCGTCTGCCTTCAGCTCAGGTCATGATCTCAGGGTCCTGGGATTGAGCCCTGCGTCAGATTCTGTGCTCAGTGGAGTCTGCTTGTCCCTCTCCCTCTGCCCTTCCCCCTCCTAATGCTCTCTCACATGCGTGCTTGCTCTCTCAAATAAAATCTTTAAAAATATATACTCACTAAACCTAAAATTTAAACCTTAACTATAAAATAGAAACTCTAAAAATCTGAGAAACCATGCAGTAATTTAACTTAAATGTCTTGAAGGCCTACTATATGGTCAGCACATGTAAATTAATAAAAATAC
Organism: Mirounga leonina; assembly: GCF_011800145.1. Taxonomy (NCBI): domain Eukaryota; kingdom Metazoa; phylum Chordata; class Mammalia; order Carnivora; family Phocidae; genus Mirounga; species Mirounga leonina. Next base: position 32,463,568 of record NW_023270374.1, on the reverse strand, counting down.
AAATGGTAAGTAATTATTTAGAAATGAAATTTTATAGGGCGCCTGGGTGGCTCAGTTGGTTAAGCGACTGCCTTCGGCTCAGGTCATGATCCTGGAGTCCCTGGATCGAGTCCCACATCGGGCTCCCTGCTCGGCAGGGAGCCTGCTTCTGCCTCTGACCCTCCCCCCTCTCATGTGCTCTCTCTCTCGTTCTCTCTGTCTCAAATAAATAAAAAAAAAAAAAAAAAAGAAATGAAATTTTATACACACACACACAGCCTTCAGGGTGGACTTTGCATCATAAAGAGGATATAACCAGTGGATTAATGGGGATACAGTTTGTATTCTGAAGTACAATACCACAATTTGCATTACGTAATAGATTATAAAAATGTCCAGAATTCTCCACCCCTCACTATAGCCCTGCCCTTTGCAATGTGACTTTTTAATCTCCTGCCCTCAAGAGATGGAGTCTATTTTGATCAACAGAATGTGACCCTGTGCAGTTTCAAGCACGGGCCTCCAGAAGCCTACACACTTCCCCTTACTCTCTCAAAGTGCTGCACATTTATTATGTGCTGGCCTTCTGGAAAATGAGAGAGCATGTGCAGTAGAGATAAGCCATCTGAGCTGAGGTCACCCCATAATTAACCGGTTCCCAGGTGGCCTGGCAGCTGACCATTCATCCAACACCAGAAGAACCTCCCAACTGATCCCAGCCCAAACTGCCAACCACAAGATGATGTTGATCTTTTGGGGTCTACATTTTGAAATGGTTGGTTATGCAGAAAGAACTGATGGATACACATTATGGGGATGACGATTGGCTCAGAATTAGACAAGTTGAAATGTGAAAACAGGAAGGCCAGCAGTGTTTTGCTGGAGTGGTTGAATATTATTATAGGAAGGTATGTGTTTATCTTCAACTCCTATGGTTCTCTTTTGCATCTGACTCTTGTAAATTGTGCTGCAAACAGAAGTCTAAGGTCAAGTTCAAAGGTGACTCAAGGAGAATGGGAGGCTTCAGCTTGTGGGAATGTAAGGACAAATAAGGAGACATGTGGAGCTGTTCCCATCAGTACTGATCTTCATTTTTAGTTTGCGATAACAAAATATGCCGGTAGAAATAAAAATAAGCAAACCTTTACTATGACATTTCTTTAAGAAGAATTACTTCTTGTGGATCTAAAATTCTCTAACTTCTAACCCTCTTTTGTCACACCAAAAAAATTTTTTTCATAATATAATCTTTGAAATGCAGTGTTTCTAACAGTATGATGGTTTTATAACAGAAAAGATAGTAAAAAGAAATTAGGAAATGTATATGGGATTTTTCACCATAACAGGTACATTCCTTTTTACTCATAAGAAAGCATTATGTATAATCCTAGGCTAATAAATGTGAAATCCTCAATGAAATAAATTTTGGTAATTTATGTTTTCCTAAAAAATATTTGAGAAGTTGGAAAACTCTAGCAAACCGTTATCCATGTAAAAAATATTTTTGAAGGAGAGAGCAGGCCTGTACTCCAATGATCACAAGTATCAGATATCAGATTCAAATTCATCTTGGCGCAAAGGGAATTATTGGGAGGATAAGGAGCATCCCAGGTCACTGTAAGAATGAGAGCGCTCTTCACTGATATGAGGAATTCTTAATTGCAGGAAACAAACTGAGTGTTGTTGGGAGTGGGGGGTGGGGTGGGAGGGATGGGGTGACTGGGTGATAGACACTGGGGAGGGTATGTGCTCTGGTAAGCGCTGTGAATTGTGCAAGACTGTTGAATCTCAGATCTGTACCTCTGAAACAAATAATGCAATATATGTTAAAAAAAAAAAAAAAAAGAAGAAGAAGAAGAAGGTAGCGGGAGGGGAAGAATGAAGAGGGGGAAATCGGAGGGGTAGACGAACCATGAGAGACGATGGACTCTGAAAAACAAACAGGGTTCTAGAGGGGAGGGAGGTGGGAGGATGGGTTAGCCTGGTGATGGGTATTGAGGAGGGCACATTCTGCATGGAGCAGTGGGTGTTATGCACAAACAATGAATCATGGAACACTTCATCTAAAACTAATGATGTAATGTATGGGGATTAACATAAGAATAAAAAAAAATTATGATTAAAAAAAAAAAAAAAGAATGAGAGCGCTCTTAGAGCTGGGTGTCAAAAAGAGCCGGAACAAGATACTGGTTCACCAATACTCTCTTGATTTTTTATTTTTTTTCTCAGAGTATTCAATGTATTCTATCCTTCATATGCCAAGGATCCAGCTGAGCTATAATTCCTGATTCCTCATCTCAGGGCTCTCATAATCAAAAGGGGACTTGCCCTAGCCTCCTACTTCCAAATCAAAAATCCTAGAAAAGACTCACCCAGCTATAGCCAGGGGAGCAAGCTGCCACAGAACCTCTGCAGCCCCTCGGAACCCACTGGTATATACTGGAGTCACTTCTGGAAAAGGGACAGCTTATCATACAGTTAGAACGAATTACCTCCATGAAAGGAGCAAAACCCAAGCAGTTTTATAGGCAAGTTCTTTTAAATGTTCAAATAGCAGATAATTATCATAATAAACTCTTCCAGAGCACACACACAAAAAAAGACCACCTCTTCTATTTTTCCAAGTTGGCAAAACTGAACACCAAAAATGGAGGAAAAATGAACACCTCAACTTCACAGATGAGGACAGTTGCAAAATAACTAATGAAATATTATCAAATATAATTTAAAAGGGTGAAAAATATGAGAGACAGTTCTATTCAGGAACACAATAAGGATGCTTATTATTATTTAAAATTGTCCTGGTAGTGCTGGTAGTGGAATGAAAAAGAGGGGGGGGGAGGGGGAGAGAGAGAGAGAGGGAGAAAAGAATATTGAAAAATACACAAGGGCTCCTGGGTGGCTCAGTCGGTTAAGCATCTGCCTTCAGCTCAGGTCATGATCTCAGGGACCTGGAATTAAGCCCCTCATTGGGCTCTCTGCTCAGCGGGGAGCCTGCTTCTCCCTCTGCCTGCCACTCCCCCTGCTTGTGCACTCTCTCTCTGTCAAATAAATAAAATCTTTAAAAAAGAAAAAAAAAAAAAGAGGGGCACCTGGGTGGCTCAGTCCTTAAGGGTCTGCCTTTGGCTCAGGTCATGAACCCAGGGTCCTGGGATCAAGCCCCACATCCGGCTCCCTGCTCAGCGGGAAGCCTGCTTCTCCCTCTCCCACTCCCCCTGCTTGTATTCCTGCTCTCGCTATCTCTCTGTGAAATAAATAAAATCTTTTAAAAAAAAAAAAGAAAAGAAAGAAAGAAGGGCTCCTAGATGGCTCAGATGGTTGGGCATCTGCCTTTGGCTTGGGTCATGATCCCAGAGTCCTGGGATCGAGCCCCACATCAGGCTCCCTGCTTGGTGGGGAGCCTGCTTCTCTCCACTGTTCCCCCTGCTTGTGCTCTCTCGCTCTGTCAAATAAATAAATAAAATCTTTAAAAAAAAAAAAAGAAGAAGAAGAAAAATACATAAAACCATAGTTATTGCAAATAATGCCAGTTTCAACTTGGAATCCCAAAGAACGGACTTTAAATTATCAGAACTAATAAAACAGTCCATTAAATGTGGGGTTACGAAAACAAATGCAGAAAAAAAACAAGTAACTTCCCATGTATAAGCCATAACCAGTTAGAAAAGAGAGGAAGTAATCTCATTCTTAATTGCAACAAAAAATATGAAATATCTAAAAATAAATTTAATTAGCAACAAGTAAGACTTTCATGAAGAAAACATCAAGGCTTTACTGAGGCCGTAGAATAAGATCCCTTCCCCCACAGAAGACAGAATGATAGAATATTCCTGATGCAAGATGCAATCATACAAAATATAACTGATCCCAAATCAACTATAAATTTCAAGCAATTGACAAAATTCTAAGGACCACTCTAAAGTTTGTTGGAATAAACATCTGGAAGAAGCCAAAAAAATTTTGGAAAACGAGGCAGTGTTAGAAGAATGGGAGACAGGAGAAACTGCCAAACGGTAAAACATTATATAGAGTTTCAATTATAAAACTACTTGGGTGGAGTACAAGATTAAACAGATCAATGAACACAATAAAAAGCCTTAGTATAAATATTTAGTATATGATAATGGCAGCATTTCAAATCAATATGAGAAAGCTCAGATTACATGACTGTTTGAAAAGGGGGGAAAAAATGACTATTACCTGTACCATCCACATACTAAAACAAATCCCAGATGTACTGAAGATTTTTAGATGCAGGAAATGAAACTACTTAAGTGTTAAATAATATATGTGTAGAGATTTATATAAGCTTGAGTTCTAAGCAAGCAACCAAAGGAAGGAAAACCATCAGTAAAAGCTTGATTGATCTAACAATATACAAATGTAATATTTCAGTACGTCAAGAAACACTACAAAGAAAATTAGAAGCCAAATGACAAATGAGAAAAATAATTGCAAGGTGCATGCCAGAAAAAAGGTTGATATCCTTAATATTTAAAGATCTCTTACAAATTAGCAAGAAAAAGAGGTGGGGGGGGCAGTACAAAATTGAAGGCAATCTGTGGCTAGAAATTTCATAAAACAAAACAAATGACCACTAAATATAAGGAAAAAGTGTTTACCTTCCCTAGCAGTCAAATCAATGAAATGTCAAACAATAATGTGACACCGTTCCTCCCATTCAGTGAATTGACCAAAAAAAATGTTTGTTTTTTTTTAAATGAAGTCCAGTACTGTGCAGAATGTTAGGATACAGGCATTCTCAAACAACACTGATGGGGCACAAACTGACATTTGGCAGAAGACAATTGAGTAACCTACGGTAGAAGCTTCTTAAATCTCCACACCTCCACACCCTATTCTCTCTACTTTTGTAGTATGTTCGAAATTTTTCATGAAAAATATTTTTCTAAAGTTGATAGGCTTTTACCTTGTCCTTTTACCACCAAAAGTTAATCCAAAGAAAAGACTCACATAAGATTTATGAGATTTTAGACAGTAACGACGGAGGTGATGCTGGTAGAGGTAACAAGGACTTGAAATGAGATGCAACTTCTGTTTCGAATGCAAAGAAATTCTTTGACTTCTTATGTCCACATAACCTTTGACCCCAAATAACTAGATGGAAAATTAAAATCCTGCCCCACTGGCAGAAGCCCCCAAAGTTTTCCAAAACAAACATGACTCCAAGTTACCTGTGCACAATAAAAGTCAATATTTCACATATTCATCCTCCTTTAACATCTTGGAAATCTCTCCTAAAATTTAGCATCAGAGAGAAATGAGAATCTGAGTCGTTTCTTTGAGATGATAGTAATGAAGCCAGCAGCGAAGCCCATTCGATCTCTGTCCTTCTAGCAAACCCTGTGTCTTGCCCTTTCACGGCACAAGAAAAACAAACAAAGCCAAAAAACAAACAAAAACCATTTTGTGGGATAGGACCTTCTCCCTTACTGGCAGGCTGGAGCCAAGTCCCAGACTCTGTGGTTCTGGTTTGATATAAACTGTAGATGTCCATCTATTTATCTCTCTCCAGGTTTCTTATTGAAAAAAAGATTTGAGATGAACATCCCTGAGCACACGGGCTGCTACATAGCAGAGAAAACTTGCTTATTCAAAGTGGCAAACGAGGTCTCTAAAACAGAATGAAAGTTCACCAACCATAAAATAAAAGATGGTCAATTTAGCCAGACCGAGGCACAATTTGTCTTGGCCAGATAGACATTCAGAAGTGTTAAGTATCAGGAGACATCATGAGAAGGCTCTGTTCTTCTAGGAAAAGATAAGAATTAGCAAGAACTGCTTATCCTCCAAGAATCCTTTATGGAAGAAAACCTATCCTGAAAGAACATGTCTTTCTTATTCTAGGCTCCCTCGGCCTTGGCTCATGTCCAGGAGCTTGGATGGATGGTTCTGAGGTAGTCTTTATGAAACCAGGTCCAGCCACTGTGTAGTGGTACCCAGAGGGCAAAACTTCTGGGTGTCTATCCATTTGCTCTGCAGCCACCCTGCACCTTTAAAGCAGGTGACTTGCCTTCCATATGAACAACCAGAACTATTATGAGCCTGCTAAAATTAAAGCCTCTCTGGCCTTCCACAAAGTCAGGGGGAAAAAAAAAAAAAAAGTAGCTTTAAGCAGCTCCCAGGGGGTGCCATACTGGAGTCATTTTGGATTTCTCCCAAGAATGCCTGGAGGAGGATGAGACCCCAACAGAAGGGATGGAATGCCAGATGGCCAGAAGATAGATTTGCTCAAGGAGAGCAAGATTCAGCTTTGGACACCTGCCAAGTCAGCCCAACAGGCAGAGATCCCCAGTAGTAACCCCAGGTCACCACAGTACCAGCCAAGTAAGATACTTCCTGCACCATATGTCCTCTCTCTCCTCCAGTCCTCACCTGAGAGAAGCCAGAAGTGAGGGATGAGGGGAGGAAGAAGGGAAGAAGCCAATCACAGACCACATCCTTGCATGGTATATGTTTCTCGCCTGGAACAGGAATAAGCTGGGAGAACAGAGAAGCTTGAACTTCTTTTCCCCCTTCCTGCAACTAGAATCTGGTGCGTGACCTAGTAACAGCCAAGCAGATGCTCTCGCCAGGATGCTGAACCCCGAGGGAGTGACACAGAGGTACAGATACAGCTGAGAATGCATTCACAGCAGCAGGGGTCTCATCAAGAGCCCAGGATGGCAGGAAGCAGTAGCCACAGCCTGACCAGAGTATTCCCATGGTCCCTGCTGCCCAGCTGCCCGCCTGCCTCTGAGCCTTCCAAATTCTTCCTGTGAGCTCCCCTATATCCCACCAATAATTTCTCTTCTGCTTAACTTAGCCAGGATTGTTTTCTATTGCCTCTCTGACACACCCAACTGTATTATTATTTTTTTATCTCTTAGTGTCTCCTACCTCCCAGGTACCACCATCTTCCCACAGAAGCCAAGCAGCTGGGGACCAGAAGTGAGGCTTCCCGCAAGAGGCAGCAGAGGCACTCACTCTGGGATCATCTGAGGAGGGTTCAATGAAGGGACCGCTTCCCTAGGTGTGAGCAAGTTGCAGGGGAAACTACAAAGGGCAGGGCAGGACCCTGGAATTACGAACAGTGGGGTCATTACCCTTTCTCTGCTCAGACAATGAAGTGAGAGCGCAGATGCCAGAACTTGAAGGAGCGTCACAGAAAAGGGGCCAGTCGGGAGCTACAACCAGCCGGTGGCAATTCCTCAGGGGGGATACACACCCTGACCATGCTCTCCTCCCTCCCTACTTCTGATCTCCTGCCAGAGGTCCCCATTGACAGGACTCACCTGGCAGCCAGAGGGCACAGGAGGCTGCTGACAGGACCCTTAAGAGGCAGTCTCCCAGGAAAAGAACAAGGTGGAGGAAGACAAAGAGGAGACCTGAGGGGTGGGGAGGCACCATGCAGACATTTGGTATGAACACCTAAGAGAAGAGCTGCCGGTGATCCCCACATGCCCACGTATTTATCTAACCTGGGTTCCATTACCCCAGTCCTCTTCCAAGCAACCCCAGGTCAAAACTCCATCGAAACACAAGAACACACTTCCAAGGCACGGAAGTCCTCCGCCTTAGAAAGCACCTGCTGCTGCTTTGTCACCTCTGTGACTTCCTTCCCTTTCCCACCCATTACGTTTTCATTACTTCTACTATAGCATAAGGACTCCTGCACAGACAGTGGAGACTTTTTCAGCTGCAGACAGATCTAGAAGTTACTGTTTCTGCCAAAAAGCCAGGGGCTATAAAACCACAGTGGGACTCAGAGATAGCCGAGAGACATAACAGCCTCAGATCACAAGGCACTTAGACCCAAGAAACAAAACAGAGCAGTAAACCGTGTGAGCCATTTGCCATTTCTGCAAGCAATTGTCTGTAGGCATTTTGCTAAGAATATTAGAGGAACACAAGATCCCTTTAAAATACACTTCACAAAAAGTCTGTACCTGAAAGTATAAAGACAGTAAGCAACCACAGATAGAGAGACAGAATGCTTTGAAAACACCGAGTATGAAGGGCTGTGATACAGGACCACCAGCCTTACCACATAGACCATTGTGAGATGCAGAAGCAGAGCAGTGAAAAACACGGACCCAAGATCCATTTACCCAGCTTTGCACAAATATTTATCAAGCATTTACTGTGTTCTAGGCACTGAGCTAGGATAAGAAAAGGCCAAACGAACTAGAACACAATGGTTGCCTTTAGCTGTATCTAATTACGCCTTTTACCATTTCCCTAGGGAGGAGGGTTTGGGAAGACAGCAACAATAGCTCCCATTTATGAGCTCCAGGTTTGATACTAAGCATGTCCTGTTCACGCCTCTCTGCAGCCCTAATCAGTAGACAGGTACTGTCCTTACCCCCCATCTTACGGATCGGGCACAGAAGTCCAGGAACCGGCAACAAGTCACACAGAAGAACACCAGAACCAGGACCAGATGGTATAACCCTTTACAGCAGAAGAGGTAGGTACGGGCTGCTGTGGGGACGCGGCTGAGGCAGGAGGACCAGAGGAATACATACTACCCTTGGACACCTTTCCAAGGGGCTCAACTAACATTTCGGTTTAACTGATTTCCCCCGCTCCTGCAATCATTTTGTCCATTCACTGGTCCTCTGCCATGAAACAGCCCACAATGTTTTGTCAGAAAATATTGACACTTGGGCACCTGGGTGGCTCAGTTGGTTAAGCAACTGCCTTCGGCTCAGGTCATGATCCTGGAGTCCCGGGATCGAGTCCCGCATCGGGCTCCCTGCTCAATGAGGAGCCTGCTTCTCCCTCTGACCCTCCCCCCTCTCATGTACTCTCTCTCATTCTCACTCTCTCAAATGAATAAATAAATCTTTAAAAAAAGAAAATATTGACACTTGGACGTTTCAATCAATGAGTGCACACATTTCAATTGGCTCATGTCAGGAACACCAAATACATACAGACGTGGGGGGTGAGGGGGAGCGCAGAGCGTATTTGAGAGAGTGTGATGATATCTAAAGAAGTATTTGTAATTTGTTAAAGATAAAATGGCTGATTACATTTTTTTACCTAGAAACGATTGGGGGGGTGGTGCCTTAGGGGCTCTGCATTCAGACTGCCTGGGTCTGGGGGGCAGCTCGAGCTACCCGGCTTGGAGAGGAGCCCTTCACTGCCCTAAACGACACGAAGGTAATAACACGCACCTAGGACCTCCACTGTCTGCCATTGAACGGACATCCTCTGTTCTCTCTAAGACGTGCTGACGGAGCCATGGCGCTAGAATGTTCGTGGCTACCAGGCGACCCTGCATTTGTGCATCTAACAATTGGCTTGTTTACTTTTAAGGTGGCTCTAAGCATGCTGATGCCAGATTTACCTGATACCATAATTACAGGTTTTAATTAAATGTCTACAAAAGTCAAATTGTCTATAAAAACTGAGTTTGACTACTTTGCACAAGGCAGATCACTTTTTTAAAAATTCTACAGAATTAGGATAAGTTCTAGAAGGATTCTGCTCTCAGATTGCTGCACACCTTAAATTCTTGACCACTTCAAAGAAAGCCAAACTAGGTAGCATAAAAGATACAGAAATTTAAAGAAAGAAAGAAAGAAGTAAGATTCATGCTCAAGGAAAAGACACTGACCGCCACATCAAGAGATTGGTGCATGTACAGACATTTACAGGCTTGGGTTAAAATTTAATGTTTAAGGTGTGTCCATTTTGTAGGATTTCCTGCCTTAATCACTTTTTCAATTATCCAGCCAGAGGCTCGTTCTAAATAAGAGGATCTCTCCTGTACCTCCTCTGAAGGTGAGGATTAAATGGGAAAATCCAGCGGCCCATGCCAGGCGCATAGGGAGCCTCCTGTGGAGCATATGAACCGTGAGACAAGCAACAGGAGTTCCAAAGCAATGAGCTCAGTAAGCCTGCGGTAAATTCACTATTAAAATGAGGAGGAGTACTCGCAGTCTAGTTGTGTCACCAATTCATGGGACATCCAACAAGTCATCTTGCCTCCTGTCAACAGTAAATGGGGACACTTGGACTCAGTGAGACTCAAACTTCAGCGTGCATAAACATCACCTGGGGACCTTGTTACCGTGCAGGCTCCGACTGAGTAGGTCTAGGTGTGGCCTCAGATGTTGCCCCGGTAACAAGCTCCCAACTGCTGCTTTTGCCAATCTATGGTCCACACTTTGAGTATCAAGAGCCTAGAGCGTAATCCTCAAACTACAGTATGCATGAGTCACCTGTTTGGGGCTTTTTCCCCCCCTTTTTTTCATTTTTCTTACTTATTCAAATATAGATTGCTGGGTTAAAACACAGAAAGCCTCAGGGCACCTGGGTGGCTCAGTCAGTTAAGCATCTGACTCTTGATCTCAGCTCAGGTCATGATCTCAGGGTCCTGGGATCCTGCCTTACGTTGAGCTCTGCGCTCAGCAGGGAACCTGCTTGAGGAGTCCCTCTCCTTCTGCTCCTCCCCTCCCTAAAATAAATAAATAATCTTTAAACACACACACAGAAAGCCTCATGATTCAATAGGTCTGGGTGGGGCCCAAGAACCTACCTTTCTAATATGTTCTCAGGTGATGCTGATGCTGCAGGTCCGGAGACCAGACTTCGAGGGTTACTGTCTTAGATGATTTCTAAATGCCCTGACAACATGAAGCAAAGACTAGAAATGATTCTTGAACATTTCAAGTCACACAAAGCACTGTGGTTGTGTTGCAGGAGGAGACCAAGCAGGCTCTTGAGTTCCCGAATTGCCAGAAGCCATACCTGGAATCAGAAAGATAGGGAGACAAATCCTAGCTCCCACCGTCCCTATGTGACTCACCTCACTTCTGAACTGTAATTCCCCCCATCAGTCAATGGGGGGGGTCTTTTTTCTGCTTTCTTTTTACTTTTTCCCCCTTCCTTTCCTCCTCCTCAAGAAGCCCACCAGAAAAATCTTGTGAAGGGGGTGGGAACACACCTCAGCTCTAATCCTAGTGTCTTGACAAGCTCAAAGATGCAAACATCACTTAACATGACAAGCAAACCGTAACCGCAGTGCGAAAACACTGTTAGTCAGGTAAGGAGATAATGTGCACGGAACATGCTGAGCAAATAGCAACCCTTTGTGAATCAGCATTAGCATAATTACTGCACATCAGTAATTGCTGAAATTATGTTCACTAGGATCATTTATAATTCTAAGTGAGAGGCTTCTTCCATGGATAATCCCAGCAGGGAGGTGAGGGTGGCCCACCAGCTGGTGTTAGATGCTCAAGAAAGCACTCACCATCTCCCAAAGACATCCCCAGCATAGACTTTGGATGCAATGTCCTCATTGGGCGGGCCCCCAATTCCACCTGACGCTTCCTGCCTCCTCACTTTTATTCTGGCTGTGCCTTTCCTCTAGGATTTCATCCCCTCTTAGTTCCGAGCATCCAACATTACTTGGCCAGCAAGACAGGAGTGTAGAGTAAAATGTAGACAGTGCTGTGATTATAGTATACAGAAAGGGCAGTGGAAGCCGCATCAGCTGTCCAGGCAGGACCTTCTGAAGATCAGATTCAACCAGGAAGCTGCCCCATGCTACTAAAGGCAGGACAGGATGGGAGGCCTCCCATGGCTGCAAAAAAGCAAGCAGGTGAACTGGTCTCAAGCAGCACCTTGCAGCTCCTTAACCCCCAGCCCCGTGTGGACCTGCAGCATAGATGGACCCCACAAGCTGAGCGGAGAGATCCTGAGTGTCCAGAGCAACCTTCAAGGGCATTAACACTGACGTCAAGAAGTCACTCCCATTAGGGCCCCTAGCCCCCAGCACCAGGACACAGCTCTCAGAACACAGAATGCACCAGCCCCCTCGAAGAAGCTCCAGAGCCTCTCAGAGGAGAAGAGGAACTGGGGTAGTCAAGACAAGCCGAGGCACCACCCTCCCCCTCAACTTGTGAGTAAGGGCTTCAGAATCGCTTCTCAAAGCCAATAACAGCACACCATCCTCTCCAGCAGGAACCTGAGAATCCTCCTCCCTACTCCTCCCTCCCCTGCCTTCCACCTGTGAGAATCCTCCTCCCTACTCCTCCTTCCCCTGAATTCCACCTCCCACCAGTACTTCAGCTGTATAAGCACTTCTTTGCTTGTTTTGTGTGCTATATCCCCCCAAGCCTTGAACAGCTGAATTAATGAACTGATGAATAAACCAGCAAGTCCTGACAGCTCTACCAAGAGGACCTCGCGCCTGCCCACTTGTCTCCACTGTACTAATGTCCTAGCCTTGGTCTTGGCTGGCATTTCTGGCCAATGGCATAAGGCCTGCCTTGTGTTCCTGCCCCTCTGAGCCACAGTCCTTGCAGAAGCCAGGTAATTACTAACCCCCAGATCAGCTGACACACCTGACTCTAGTAATCCAGATTCTTTCCAAAGTGTAAAAAAAAAAAAAAAAATCATGTCAGAATGCCCTTTCACTACATCAAGGCCTCTACTAAGCTTATAGCTGGGTGTGCCATGGGGTTGGGCCCAGTGTGTGCCGGCCAGTCTTCTCTAGACTTTCCAAAGCCCACCGCCTTGTAAAGCCTTTTAGGGACAATCCCTGCCCAAAGTGTCTCTCTTGACACTGAACCTTTCTCTATCCCACACATTGGGCATTTAGCACTTACCATTCACTATCAGAAAATGACCTTTCCTTAGGTATCAAAAAATTATTAACCCGTGCACTGTGCATTTCGAATCGCAAAGTGGTTTCATAACTATGATTCCCGCCCCCCCATTTTACAGGTGAAACAGAGTTCCAGGGAAATTGCTCAAAACCATGGAATTAATGAGCGGCAGAGCTGAGATTCAAACCCAGGACTGTGGACTCCAGCCTCCATAATCTTTTCATATATCAGTTGTTCTGTTTGCCTTGTGCATGCCTTGCCTCCTCCAACTAGCCTTCTATATAACCTTCAATGCCTGGCAAAGTGGCATGTGAATAATAAACCATAGTTAATGCTTATCCTGTGCTTACAATAGTCTCCACATGTTATAAGTGGTTTACGTGGGTTATCATTTAATTCTCACAACCTAGGATATCTATCCTATTATTATCTTAAGGTGCAAGATGAGATCTCGGAGTCTCAGAGAAGTTAGACAACTTCCCCAAGGTCACACAGCAATTAAATCATGGGGCCAGGATTTAAAGCCAGGTAGTCTGGCTCCTGGGCCCATGCATTTAGCCACCGCGCTATGCCACCTCCCTTTCTAATAGGCCCCAGGGAATATGGGTGGGTTGGTGACACCACAGACTGTCAGAGCCAGGAGAAGAGCTTTGCTGAGATCAAACATTTATGCCATCCGTGAAATATCTGTCCTGGAGTGACAGTTGGCAGTTGATAAAGTTTGACATTTTCAAACCAATTTCTCTCGATTTCTTTCTCCTGAAGAAAGGACACGCGTTTGATGGATAAAGCCAGCCCTCGCTGCGCTTGGAAGCCGTGGGGAAAGTAGGCCATGAGTTAGCTCTGCCGAGGGCAGCAGGAAAAGTGGCAGCAGCTACTCACTGTGAGAAAAACCCTTTCTTGGCAGAGCCCCTCTCCCAGGTGTCCCAACACAGTGCCTGGTAAATAACAGGCTCCACGCTGTGGCCATGTGACGGTCCCGGCTGGTGGAGTGGAGTCTGTGCTTGGGCACGGCCATGAAGTTATGAATATTTATGGGGTCAACACACAGAATCCCGTTTTCGCAAATACCATTTTGATGGGTTGAACAAGTTAATCTAAGCCACTTCCACACCCCGGTGGATGCCTGGAAGAGATGAACGGATGGCGTTTCTGTAAATTCTGTTGAGCAAGGAAACCTCTGAAACAGATGGGTACATAAGCCCTTGTTCATTTGGTAAACCTATTATTTTGTGTTTCAGTGTTGTCCACACGCATCGAGCCTGCACTATGTGCCCAACGGTATCCCACTGCTTTCTAGTGCTGGACCCTCACAGACACACACTAGGACGTCTTCTCCCCATTGGGTCATGTGGCTTTGAGGGACAGTCCGGATCTGGGGCAGACAGGGATGGGCACCCCGATGGGGCAGAGCTCATAGGTGTGCGTGAGGCCACGTGACGTGGGGCCCAGCCTGGCTGTGGATGGAGGACCTGACACCAGCTAGACAGACCAGCCAGCTCAGGCTCAGGGATGCTCCTCGCTCTGCCGCCACGATCTCCCTCTCACCTTTTCCATCTCGCTGACCTCCAGGGACAGCTGCTCCGTTAACCTCTTCCCCAACGTGGGCTGCCCTGGACACAGGGCTCACCCTTCAGCTAGAAAGCATTTTAACCTGCTTGATCACAATGGACCCTCCCAATAAGCAACTGTATTTTTGTCTCCATTTCGTGGCTAAGACAAAGGAAATGCAGAGAGTTTAAGGGGCTTAATCACAAACACATGATTCAGACGTTCCAGTCTGGTCAAGGATATGAATACAGATCTTTTCATTCCAAACCATGTTCTATGGCCCCTTAATCCGCTTCTTATCCTTAAGTCCTCTCTGCTCTGGAACCTACTCTGTGGAGTGTTTTATTCCCCAAGTCTCCTCCACCTGGGGTAGGTTGGACGGCTGTTTCCAAGTCTTCACTCTCTCCCTGTATTACAATTGCACCCCAAGCCCTTTGCAACTGCTGACACTGAAGAGGCAGAGCTCATTTCCTCACTCCACTGATGCTGGGCTTGGCCATGTGATTGGCTTGGCCACTGGGGTTGTGGGAATAACACAGAAGCTACCAGTATGCTTCTAGGTTGGGTTTGGCCTCTGACACTTCTGGGATCTTCCCTGAGAGAAGCATGCCCCTGGTAACTACCAGCCCAAGGAGGAGACACAAGGCACAGTCCTAAACCCAACTGTATTGTTTCCAGAACCAAACTGTATTCATTTCCTGTGGCTACAGTAACAACTATAAAGTTGCTGTCTTAAAACAACAAAAATGTATTCCCTCACAGTTCTGGAGGTCTGAAGTCCAAAATCAAAGTACAGACAGGACTACGCTCCTTCCAAGGCTCTTAGAGAAGAGTCCTTTCTTGCCTCATGTAGCTTCTAGTGTTCCTTGAATTATAGATGGATCACCCCATTCTCACTCTCCATCTTCACATCATCTTATTCCCTGTGTGTCCCTTTCTGTCTAACAACACTCTCATTGGGTTTAGGGCCCATCCTGAACTACTATGATCTCTTCGTGATCCCCAGCTTAAGTGCATCTGCAAAGACCTTAATTTCAAATAATGTCACATTCTGAGGTTCTAGGTGGACATGAATTTTGGAGAAACACTATTCAGTCCCACTACAGTCTGTCCTCTGGCACCCCCAAATTCACATCTACCCTACATGTAAAATATATTCATCCCAACCCAGCATCCCCCAAAGTCTTAACTCATTCCAATATCCACACAAAATCCAACAGCTCATCTAATATCATCAACTCAAAAAGTCCCAAATCTCATCATCTAAATAAGGCATTGGTACAGTCCATCTTGGGGCAAAATTCCTATCTATAGACCTGTGAGACCAAAAAACAAGTTATCTGCTTCCAAAATACAGCGGCAGAACAGGCATGGGATAGACATTCCCGTAGGGAGAAACTGGAAGGGAAGGAATCAAGAGGTCACAGACTTCTGGGCCCATGGCAATGGCCCTTCCCTCTATACTACTCAATCCAATACACCAGCCAATGAGTCTGGAGCCAAGGTTAGCTGACCTGCAGACCTATAAGCAATAAATGATTGTTGGTATAAGCCACTGAAATTTTGAGGTTAGCTTTTACACAGCAAAAACTGACTAATACACCACAAAATAGTGATGGAAAGGCCTTCAAAGATGTGCTCAAAATCCTCTGTAGAACAGATCCTCCTCTCCTCTCCATCAAGACGACAATGTTTTGCAAATATGCACTCGGCACCAAATTGCTGTGACATTCATTTTGCCTTATTAGGTAGGATACTTCAAAATGACCTTGATTCAACAAATATCAACACCTCACCTGGACTGAACAGATGTTAAACATGAAACTGGACAGATGGCCATGGAGATAGAATAAGAAATCTGACTCCGTCCTCACAGGTTCACCATCTAATGGCAGAGACAGAACATGAGTAATAATAACCAAGGCCTCGAAAAATAAATGTTATAGCAGGGGACAACATGACATCTAGTGGTGGGCCTTACAGAGTCAGCATGGCACAAAGATGCCACTTGAGGAGGGCCTTAAAGGTCAGAGGGGATTTCCAAAGGCTAAGATAAGAAAATTGGAGAGAAAGACAGTCTGGGAAGGAATGACTGGACAAAGGCCAGAAAGCCAAGTTTGGGAATATCTTTTTGCACAACTGGCCAATGGACAGGGTATCCAAAATGGAGTGTTAGGAGACAGAATATGTTGGTTCACAACCCTGGGAGCTCCCCAGGAGAAATCTGAAACTGGCCACCATATATGGAGAATGGGGAGAGACAGAAGAAAGAGGCCACTCCAGATCAGTACGTGGCAGGGTTAATAAGCAAGGGAACTTACAGATGAGGCTGGTCTTGGGTAGCTGCAAGATGAGTAGATCTCTGCACCTGGACACCACAACCCTGACAGTTTATATAGATGCTTTAAAGAGGTTCAATCTTGTATACAGTCCAGAAGTTCTCAATGACACATTGCGCTCTCAAGGTTGTGTCCTTGAAATGATTCTAGCTATGGAAATGGTGGCAGAATGTACAGTGGCAAGGACAGGGGCAGGGGTAAGGAGCCTCTGATAGCCTGAATCCAGCTCTCAGATCAGCCAGTAGTCACGTCCTCCTGATGACCTCCTCCAACAGAATGCTGTCATGGAAAGCACTCGATGCTAGACCATGGGGTTTGCACAAGGCTTGATGGGCAGTATGGAGCCATGGAAGGTTTGAGAGTGAGGGAAGACAATGGGGGTTTTCGCCTTAGGAGAGCATTATGGCTGAGCGCTGGATGGGCGGGGGGATCAGGGGCTCTGAACTGGAGCTGAGGACACCAACTAAGAGTCTGTTGCAAATGTCTAGCTTAAGGCTAGGTAACGAGGACCAGACAGGAACATTAGCAAGAACTTGGTGTCTGATCAAGCACTGTAGGCAGGGCCTAGCAAGAATGTCCATTTCACTCCGATTTATGCCTGTGCCTTTTACCCCCTCAGTTCCTCTACATCCCTGAGCTATTCCTGTTCCTCTTTTTTGGGGGGAGCCTGCGGGGTTATTCCTGCCACACATTCTATCACTCCAGCAAAGCATTAACAAAAGCCATCCATCCATCTGCTGAGTCCACAGAAATCGGCAGGCACCAGATCCAGGGACAGAGAAGGAGGGAGGGGACACTCTCCTGATTACAGTATTTTATCTTCAAGCATTTGCCACCATCCATCAAATTTGCTAACACAGCAAAAATTCAGAAACTGAATTTTGACGGGAGGAGAGGAGGTTCTTGTCTCCCAAATGACCTAACAAAGCTCCCCCCGAAGTCTGACATGAGTATGACAGAGGGTGAAGGAGTCAGATCCAGGGGCCTAGGTCTCTGGGGTGTAGTGGGAAAGATGGATAGGAAGGGGACTGCGAAGCCTGCAGAGCCAGGAGGGGACCCAGCTTCATTTAATAATCACTCAAAGAGGGGCACCTGGCTGGCTCAGTGGAGTGTGTGACTCTTGGTCTCAGGGTTGTGAGTTCAAACTCCACATTGGGTATAGAGATTACTTAAAAATAAACTCTTTGAGGTGCCCCGGGGTGGCTCAGTCGTTAAGCGCCCAACTCTTGATTTCAGCTCAGGTCATGATTTCAGGGTGGTGAGATCAAGCCCTACATCGGGCTCCATGCTGGGCATGGAGCCTGCTTAAGACTCGCTCTCTCCCTGTCCCTCTGTCCCTCTGCCCCTCCCCCCTCTAAAAAACTAAAAATAAAATCTTTGAAAATAATAATAATAATCAAAGATACAGTATATATTTTAAAGGGAGAGTTAGAACCAATGGCACCAGGCTTAAAACTCCAATGGACTGTCCTCCTCACTCCAAGCAGAGGGGCAGCCTCTGACTATGTGCCTCACCCAAGTCCTGGGAATCTCGGCTCTCCCCCACCCCCACCCTCACCCTCCATTGTTCCCTCTCTCCTTTCCTTTCCCCATCCCTTTCTCTCACCCACCGGGGCACCCGTGACATCTTAGTCCTAACATTTGTTTTCTGTGAGCCAGGAGCCACATCTGCTTGGTCTCAGGATCTCCAGCCCCTCACAGCTCTGCCACCATGTAAATGCTAGTAATGCTTTTCAGAGAGGGCCAACGGGGACGCACACCACCAAGGTTCCTTCCCAGAGGCTGTCTCTTAAGCCCACTGACCCAGCCCGCACGACTAGGAGAAAGAAAGTGCCAGCACCCCCATGACCACGACCTTTCCCTGGGCCATATCTCAACAGGCCTCCTGCCCTTTCCTGATCTTGCAGCTACTGGATCTTGAGCTTCCACATGGCTCCTGAACCAGAGACCTTGGCTCACATGTGTCCTTCAGGTCGTTTCCTGCTCAAACTGCACTTAGCAGCACCAGTTTCACCCTCCCTGGACCTCAGGAGCCCAAGACACATACCATGCCCACGTATATGTACCCTACATACCCCATGCACACACAAGTGTATACAGACCATGTGTATCCACACACACCATGTATGTGTATACACACGTAAACACATGCCACGCATACAATGTATACGACATGCCCCCCACACACCAGTGTTTACACTCACCACACATATGTATACAAACCATGTTTATGCCACACATGCATACATGTGTGCACATGCATGTGCATGTCAATCACACATGTGCATTCACAATGTGTACCATGCACACGTACCTACGTACACACCATGTACATTCTATACATCTGTGCCACACGTATGCATACAGAGCATATGTACATCCCCACATGGGCTAACTTAACACCATGTACAACACACACACACACACACACACAAAGCATTCAACGTGACTATGATTCTTCCAGAGGGGGTAGTTCTGGTCCTGCCAAACCAGAGGTGGTTATGTCCTTGGAAGGCCTCTAAAGACCTAATTTCTGTGGGTCTTTTTAAAAACAAAACCTAAGACTTTTTCCAGCTTTATGGATGGGTAATTGACAAAATAGTAATATGTTAAAAGTATACAACATGTACACAAAAATGTACAATGTGATGATTTGATCCATCGTGAGGTGATACACACAATCAAGTTAATTAATACATTCATCACCTCACATAGTCACCTTTTTGGTGAGAATACTTCAGGTCTACTCTCTTAGCAAGTTTTAAGGATACAATACACTATTATTAACTATAGTCACCATACGATACACAAGATCCTCAGAATTTATTCATCTTACAACTGAAAGTGTTTACCCTCTAATCAAAAGCTTTCCATTTCCCCCACTTCCCGGCTCCTGGCAACCACCATTCTACTCAGTTTCTATGGCTTTTTTTTTTTTTTTTAGATTACACATATAAGTGATGCAATGCAGTATTTGCCTTTAGTATTATAATATATATATCCATATTTTTATCCATTCCTTTGTCAACACTTAGGCTATTTCCATATCTTGGCTATTGTGAATAATGCCACAATGAACACGGCAGTGAAGACAGCTCTTCAAGATAGTTATTTCATTCACTTTGGATATATAGTCAAAAGTGAGATTGCTGGATCATATGGTAGTTCTATTTTTAATTTTTTGAAGAACCTCCAGACTGTTTTCCATAATGGTTGCACGAATTTACATTCTCACCAACAGTGCACAAGGGTCCCCTTTTTTCTCCACATCCTCACCAGCACTTGTTATTTCTTGTCTTTTTGATGATAACCACTCTAACAGGTGTGAGGTGATATTCCATAGTGGTTTTGATGATGAGCAATGCTGAACATCTTTTCATGTATCTCTGGGCCATATGTGGGTCTTCTTTGGGAAAATGTCTAGTCAGGTCTTTTGCCCACTTTTTAATTGGGTTTTTTTTTTTTTTTGCTATTGAGTTGTAAGAGTTCTGTATAGATTTCGGATATTAACCCCTTATTGGATATATGCTTTGCAAATATTGTCTCCCATTCCATAGGTGGCTTTTACATTTTTGTTGATTATTTCTTTTGATGTGCAGAAACTTTTGATTTTGATCTAGTTCCACTTGTTTATTTTTGCTTTTGTTGCCTTTGCTTTTGGTGTCAGATTCAAAAAAACCATTACCAAAACCAATGTCAAGAAGCTTTCCCCTACATTTTCTTCTAGGAGTTTTATGGTTTCAGGTCTTATGTTTAAGTGTTTAATCCATTTTGAGTTGCTTTTTGTGTATTGCGTAGGATCCAGTTTCAGTCTTTTGCATGTGGATATCCAGTTTTCCCAGCACCGTTTCTTGAAAAGACCGTCTTTTCCCATTGTGTATTCTTGGCACCTTTGTCAAAACTTAATCGGCCATACATGTGTGGGTTTATTTCTAGGCTATTTTGTTCCATGGATCTATGTGTCTGTCTGTTATGCCAACATCATAGTTTGAAAGCCAAGATTTTTGTATAAATGGGGGACTTCTCAACTGTCAGATAAAGGAGAGGGCCACATCGGGCCCTAAGGAAGAAGCAGTTCTGAGTCTGGCCCATTTTGCCATCTTAAAGGTGGTGACGGGTGGCAGGTGGAGCTGGAAGGTATGCTGGGAAGCAGCCGTGAAGCTGTAAAGCCAGCCCTTGTGAAGAGGGAAATGGTCCTCTTCTCACCGGGGCTGGGGCTAAACTGACCAGGGACCCACCAACAAACTAACAGAAGTGGAAATTTGCACGGTGCAAATGCCAGAACTGGACATAGGATAATGGTGAGCACTGGGAGCGAAGGAGTCAGCCAAGCCCACGGACACAGGCAAGCTAAGGTCCAGATACCAAGCAACACATATATAAAGCCCAGGATCTGGGGCACCTGGGTGGCTCAGTTGGTGAAGCGTCTGCCTTCAGCTCATGATCCCAGGGTCCTGGGATCGAGTCTCGCCTTGGGCTCCCTGCTCAGTGGGGAGTCTGCTTCTCCTTCTCCCTCTGCCCCTCCCCCCTGCTCATGCTCTCTCTTGCTCTCTCAAATAAATAAAATCTTTAAAAAAAAAAAAAAAAAGCCCAGGATCTGGGGCCAGAGGCAGGATCCAGGTCCTTATTCTCGAGAGGAGCCAGAGCCCAAGAAGTCTTGGAGTAAAGATAGGGAGAAGAGGTAAACAGAAACTAGGGCACACTTCCCTGGAGCAGTAAGGACATGGGACAGAGAATGGCAGACCAGCTAAAAGGATTAGGTGGAAGAGACAGAAAGCAGCTGTGGGAAACCGAGGCAGAAGGTAGCCTTTAGAGGGTTCATTCATTCCTGTAACAAATATTTATTGAGCTGCTACTCCACGCCAGGCACTAATGACACAATAACCAGGGACACATCCCTGCCATTATGAAATTTACCAACTGATGATACTTAAAAACTGAGAAGGGCTATTGAAGAGTTTAATTCTGCCGAGTGGCCTCTCTGGCAAGAGTTAATTCCTGAACCTGAAGTCCTCTGACTTTAAGTTTTAGCAGCACCAGATCCACCCCCTCTCAGACTCGCTCTCTTTCCCACCAGCGTGCCAATCTTGTTCCTAATTTAGCCCTTAGAATAAACCAGGTTGTCAGTTTGCTATTCCCTAAACCCTTCTCACCACGGCAAGTGAAACTGATGACTGCAATATTGCCGAGCTCCTTGTTCCACCATCTATTGTGCTCAGAGTGTGGGTAATCACTGTCACAGCTTACGGGAGCTCGCAGAGCCAACACCAAGTAAACAACATCCCCCTGGCCCTGCTCTGGTCTGTTTCAACAAGCCCCTGTGAAGTCCTTATGATAGAATAGAATCGGCCCCTGCCCCCAACCCCTGGACTCACAGTCTGGTGGGAAAGGCAGACTCCCATGGGTTATTCAAACAGTACCGGGGAGGCCACCTAAAGTGGGTGGGGTGTGGAGGGCAAGCCGAGGCATCTTCCTAGAGGAGGGGCTGCCTGAGCCTAAAGATGGGGGACGGGGACAAGAAATTGTGGAATTAGCAGAGACAGCAGGAGGCAGCAGGAGCATAGGGAGCCAGGAGATTTTACACAGAACAGAGCTGCTAGGGTCCAGGCCAAGTGTGGCAGGAGATGAGGCTGTAAGGGACCCCGGGGCCAGGACCTCATCAGCCAGGCTAAAGAGGCTGAGTTGATTCAGAAGCTGATGGAAAGTCACTGAGGGATGTTTTGCAGAGGATGCCAGTTATGTGGCTGTTAACGATAGTTTCAGGAGGTCTGAGTGAAGGGATGATTGAACCAGATCACCCAGATGCAGTCGTGGGGCTCCCAGGACACACTGCATCAGGATATCTGATGGCATGCTCCACAAACCACCTTTTTAATAAGCTGCCCCTGCTCTTAAAGTTTAGGAGCCACTGAACAGGATTAAATAAGCCTGATAAAGGTACCAGCCAATGCACCACTTGGCTTATAATGCAGTGCTTGATCTGTACCCATATCCAACTTCTATCATATTCTTAAGAACACCCTTTGAAGACTGAAATCTCAGGGATCATGGCAAAGAATATACATTTGTAGCAAAAACCTTCTGTTTCCTGTTAAACCCTCTGACATTGATCATGGCAACTCCAGGGCATGCAATCCACTCCTATTTACACATTTTTGTCAGCCTAACTAGAGTTTAAGCAAAAAAGGGTACAGAAAAAGAACATGAGGACTAGGGTAACTAACTGACCCATGTTCTGAACCACCCCTGCTGCTGACCAGCCGTGGAGCTTTGAGGAAGTTGCTCAACCTTCCTGGACTTGAGTCTGGGGAGTCAGCTCATCTTGGTTTGCCCAGAACTTTCTGGTTTAGGGTTTAGTGCTGAAGGTCCTGTGTTTCAGGAAATCCCTCATCACAGGCAAACCAAGATAAGCTGTCTCTTGCAAGCACCACTCTTTTGTTTCCTCGTTTATAAAGTAAGCACGTTAATACCTGCCTATAGGAGCATTGTGAGGACTTGAAGACTTTTCTTCAGTATCAGAAACATACATAGTAAGTGGTCCAAAAATGCCAGTTCCTTGTTTCACTCTTCTGTCACTTGGGCTCCCTCCCCCCAGGTTGCAAATAAGAGCATCACATCCCATTTAGTTGGAGGAAGCAGTTCGGCTCACCAAGTGCTTCTGTGGATGCCATGTCATCCGATCCTCACAATTACCCTGCATGGGAAATAGGGCAGAAACTGTGTGCCCACTTGATAAATATGGAAATGGAAAGTCAGACAGGTTCAATGACTCCGTGGGCAACATTCGTATCCCACAACCCTTCAAGTTTCTGCCCAGGCCCTACAGAAGGAAACTGCTACCCCTACTTCCAGCTCCCTTGGGAGGAGCAATGGCCAATGGTATCGATCAGGGTGTGATTTTCACCAGGCCACATCTCACTGATGGGTCTCACAAAGGGTCTCCCTTCTGCCAAGTTGTTCACGGTCTCTGTAGAATGATAGGTTGGGTGAAAACAAAGTCAGATTTAAGCAAAAGTGTCCAGGAGCCTGGAAACCTATTTAAGCCTAGCGGCCAGAGCAAAGCTTCTCCCATGGGAGTTTGAGTTGGGATTTCACGCCTGGCCCAGGCATCTTTAAAGCTGGGAACATTGTTTCTCATCTAGCAAAGGATCCTTTGCCAGAGGGCGCAGCAGTGGAGAAAGGGGATGAATGGTCACATAGAGGCCCAACAGCTAGACCCCTGAGCCGCTCACAACAGACCCCGATGGCTAAGCTGCCAAACAGGTCTTGAACCCATGGCCACTGCTTTTCCCTACACCGTGTAGCTGCACTCTGAAAACCACACCTCGTAGGAACTCAATCAATTCTTGTTAACTCACTCACCCCAGACAAGTGGCTTTGAGAAAAGCTGTTTTAGGCAACACGATCAGCCTTTTTGCTGTCGTTCATTAAGGGTTTAGCAGCTCTGTATTGATTTCCTTGCTGCTGCTTCTGGACTTTAATTCCTACAGCAGAAAAACAAGGCTCTGTCTGCGACATTTCCTGTCCAAGTGGCGGGTAACAACCATTCCTGGGATGCTGATTTCCCCAGCGATGCTGTGAATGGCAGGACGCCTGCAACGTGTCCTTTGTCTATTCCAAAGAGTGATTTCAATAGCGGCAGGAGGGCCCTTCCAATGCAAGCTGCAGCCCCACCTCCAAGGTCAGTCTGCCGTGCCTTCCAACTCGGGCTCTTAGAAATCCAGGGACCACCCCCCTTTTCCTCACCACCCCCCTTTTCCTCGCACTGATTTGCAGCCATAGGCTTCAAGAAGTTGTCTCCTGTTTATATCATGTTTATTGCATCCAGGGTTCTCTTAAATGTTAATTCCTAGCAATTTGAAAGGACCTTAACAATCTTCTCTGGAAAGGACCGCTCTGATATTTTATCCCCTCTACAACATCCCCACCAAGTGGCCATTCTGGTTTCACTTGAACACCTCTGAGGACAGGAAACTCACCCCTTCCATAGGAAAGCTACTGCCTCTCAGGAAAGCTCTGGGAGGTAGGACACTTCATTGTGTGGGATCAATACGTTTTCCTAAAACAGCAGTCTTTCAACTGGACTCTCAGTACGTCCCAGCACCTAGAAAGGACAGGGATCTCTTTGCCCACCTCTGAGTATCACATTTTCTGGCACATTGTAGGTGCTCAGTGTTTGTTAAATTAACACGTTAAGTCCACAGTCATGGGGTATCTAGCCAGAGCCATGCATCCTCTGGACTAATGCAGTACCCTCAGATAGGATCAAGTCCTGTTGATATGGAATCCAGCAAGACAACAGCTTCCCTCTGTGTTTACTCTAAGTTCCAGACTCTTGCCTCTATAGAATGAATGCCCCCCCCCCCACCCGGCCCTGTCCAGGTAGGCCTGAAAGGGGGCT
Source organism: Mirounga leonina (assembly GCF_011800145.1). Lineage (NCBI taxonomy): Eukaryota > Metazoa > Chordata > Mammalia > Carnivora > Phocidae > Mirounga > Mirounga leonina. Next base: position 32,438,672 of record NW_023270374.1, on the reverse strand, counting down.
GTTTCACTCAAATCCCTCTGAGTATCTGAACCCATAGGTCATAAGAGCTGAGTTCATGTGTTGAGAGACAGTGTGTAATGATCTAAGTGGACTCCGGTGCCACTGAATAGCTGAGTGACTTTGAGTAAGTTACTTAACCTCTCTGGGTTTCACAATTTCCTCTTAGGTGTGATGGGGTAAGAATAATTCCTATCTCCTAATGTCATTGTGAGGATCGAGTTAATACAAGAAAGATGCCTGAAATAAATTTCTGCTGTTATTATTCACACCATGTACTGCTCCAAAGACACCTGTGAAGAGCAGACAGAGGCTTTCCCTGCCAGATTCTTGCTCCTCATCACTGAAGACCTGGACCAGATCCACACCTGTGTGGGTAAAGAATGGCCTCCACGGTGGGTCCCTCTGGAGTCCCCATGTGTTCTCTGTACCTTTCATCCCAAGCAATTGGGTATGAGTCCCTAATGTGCAAGAGGCATTGTGCTGTGCATATTTCCTCATATTTATCTCATGAGGTGAACCTTAATATACCCATTTTACAGACCAGGAAACTGAGGCTCAGAGAGGTTAAGTAACTTCCCAAGGTTACACATCTAATCAGTGGCAGAGTTGGCATCCAGTCTTGGAGCTGCCTGCTCCAGAGCCTGTGCTCTATTGTTCTGTACTTTCTAAAACATGGGGCAAGTCCTTTAAACTGTGAAGGAATAACTGTATCTGGCAGAACATGTCCCAGCAAAGAAGCAAATTTCTCAAAGCCACTTGGGAGACTGTGGGGAAACCCCACTCCCGGCCCGTACCTTCCGTCTGCGCAGTTAGGAAGCATGGAAGTGACGCTGAGGCCAACGGCTTACGAGGCTGGAGGGAATCGAGTGCTCATCAATGGCCCCTGGCAACCTGCCTAGAAGCAGGGCTCAGGGTGACAACTGGTGCCCAATCCTGGTTCCAGGACATGGCCATAGGAATGGCACTCTCAAATGGAGCTGTGCGGTCCCACACTCACCAACCGAAACCACTCATCTATCACTCAGCAGCCACATTCAGAGCCCTGACTTCTGCTTTTGACGTGTGTTCCAAGCCCCTGTTCAGGAACTGGGATCCCTGGCTCCTCAATAAGCTTAGACCCTCCTTGCTCCTGCCTGCCCTCCACCCCCCCACCATCACTCCAGAACAAACCTCTGGAGCCCAATATTTACCTGGACTGCAACCACTCTGCAGATGGATCCGTGCCCCTCCTACCCTAAGGACAGGTCCAAAACCAGACTCATTGTTCACCACACACCATCACCCCCATTTTTGCCTCATCCACAAAGCCAGAAATACGACAAGGATGGGAGAAGGAAGGCAGAGGTAAGAAAAGCAGCTGGGAGGCTTTTGCATCTGTCCAGGTGAAAGATGGCAATGGCCCAGGAAAGGGGCAGTAGAGTTGGACAGGAATGGCCCAAGATATTACAGCTGGGAGAATGGAATGCAGTGACCAACAGCATGTAGATCAGAGTGATTGACAGGATGTTGTCATGGGCAGCTTCTAAGATGCTCACAGTAATCCTAGCTGCCTGGTGTTCAGGCATTTGGTATTTATGCAACTCTCCCATTTGAATGTGGGTTGGACCTAATAACTCATTTCTAACAAATACACTACAGCAAAAGTTACCGGATGTCACCTTTGAGATTAGGTTATAAAGACTCCCTCTTCCAGGACACCTGGGTGGCTCAGTCGGTTAAGTGTCTCCCTTCAGCTCAGGTCATGATCCCAGAGCCCTGAGATAGAGCCCCATGTTGGACTACCTGCTCAGCAGGCAGTCTGCTTCTCCCTCTCCCTCTGCCCTTCCCACCCCCCATTCATGCTCTCTCTCCTGCGCATGCGTTCTCCCTCTCAAGTACACAAAATCTCAAAAAAAAAAAAAAAAAACCTCCCTCTTCCATCTTCCTTGCCTTCTCTTATGTTCTCACCCACTCTAAAGGAAGGCAGGTGCCATGATATGAGCTGTCCTAATGGGTAGGCCCACATGGCAAGAAATTGAGAGACTTCCAGCCAATACCCAGCAAAGGACTAAGCCCAACCAACAACCACATGAGTGAACTTAGAATTGGATTTTCCTCCAGTTGAGTCTACGTTTTGTCAGCCCATGCTGACAATTTGATTATAATGTCATGAGAGAGACAGAGCCTGAGGACCCCAATACTCCTGGATCCTTCTCCACAGAAACCAAGCTAATAAATATTTGTTTTAAGCTGCTTTGTTACACAGCCATGTAACTGATACAGAGAAATGAATAAGGAACGGTTTTACAACATACAAGGAGTTTGGAGTAAGCAGTTAGATGTCCAAGGTGAAGGAGAGAGACCCAAATTCTTATCATGAGAAACCAGATAGATGTCGATGGCATTTACCATGTCTAGGAACCCAAAGAGTGGAACAAGTTTTGAAGAAAAGAAACCAAAATGAGCTTTGACCAGGTTAAGTTTGAAATGTCTATGAGACATGCAAATGGATGTGTCCAGAAGGTAGTTAGATTTATGACACTGGTGTTCAGAAGAGAAATTTTGGCAGGAGATAACAACTTGGGAATCATTGAGTCCCTCCCTCTGGGGTCATTTGCAATATGATTATATCCTCACCCATATGACAGTTCTTGAAGTATTTCAAGAGTTCTCCTGTCTCCCCCAAGCATGGCATAGACACATCCACTTTCTTCCACTTTTTCCTCAGGGTGGTTCTGAGTGCCCCACCAGCCTCTGAATATCTCAGATATGAACTTGATTTTGCCTGCTCTACTTATATTTGGATGACCATGGGTGAGCTACTTAATTTTTGATTTCCTAGAAATTTCCTTAGTTTTCTGTAAAAGTGTTGTTTTGAGGTATAAATAACCCATGGAAAGCACTCATCAATGTGCCTAATATATGATAAGTACTCAATCCATGTCACTTATCTTGTATAATTACAGCATCTAGAACAGCACAGTCCATTTTATGCAAATAATACATGTCCTTGTTAATTTTCCAGTAGCCACATTTTAAGACATAAAAGAAACTGGAGAGGAAGGGGCTGGGGAAGATGGAGGTGGAGAAGGACCCTGAACTCACCCTGTCCCATATTTGCAGCTAGGTATCGTTCACATCCAAGTCAATGAATCAGAGAGTGGTCTGAAGACTGGCAGAACAAACTCCATCACTAACTATGGAGAAGAAGCTGCATCTGAAAGGTTATGAAGGTCAGAAAGGCAGAGAGAGCCTGCCCACGGGAGGGAGGGAGCTGCGCGCGTGGAGAAGGCAGAGAAAGAGGCCCACACACCAGGGGGCACACACAAGGAAGACTAATCTCCATGACGTTTGCTTTTGGAAACTAAGAAGCTGAATTCTGTGAGTTTGTATAACCAGTGGGATTTGGAGCCCGGAGCTTTAAAAGTCAGCTCACTCAGCACTGGGCGAGCCAGGAGGGCCAATGGAAGGTGGGTTCCCGCCCTTAGAGAGACAGCAGCCTGTGCAGAGGCAATATAAAAGCTGCAGTTTACACAACGCCGGGGGCAAACCAGAGACAGACCTGTTCACACCGATTTCAGAGCGTGTTGGGGGACTTCTCCAAGGTTGAGGGAGCTGGCAGGCACCATTTTCCTCCCCCAGCCTCAACACAGAGCCACCAGCGGGGGGTGAGGCTGCACAGCCACTTGCTGCCTGACCTCCTACCAGGGCACCACACCAACAAGTTCTTCCTCAGGACTCTCCCACTCCAAGCCTGCTGGCCTCCAGCCTGGGCTCAGGGCAAATTTTGTTAAAGCTGTGGGCGTGTCCCACCCAGCCACCAGGTGCATGGCTGCCACCAAGCACTACACTGAGCCACCACTACCACAGACCCCCAACACACACCCCCAGCAACAGCAACGCACAGCCCCCAACCACCACAGCACTTCTGGGGGGTCTGGCATAGGGCGAGTGGACCACCGCAAATGTTGCTAACACCACTGCCCCGCTCCCAAGTTCCCCAGAGGTACACCCCCTCAGAGCTGGCCTGTCTGGGTCCCACTAGCACCACAGAGAATAATCAGGGCCACAACAGGCAGAGTCAGGAAAGACGACTGCACTGGAACAAAAAGTGACTCAGACACAATAGCAGGGCATGTGCAACAGGTTTGGGGGAAGAGGGGACGCTGCACTGCTGGGCACTCCAGGACCTCTTCTTCCTAAAGTCACTACTTTCAAGAGCAGAAGACACAGCGGACTTTCTTAACACAGAGAAACAGACACAGAGAAGCAGACAAAATTAGGAGACAGAAATTTATCCCAAATGAAAGAACAGAACAAGGCCATGACCAGAGATCTAAGTGAAACAGATATAAGCACCATGCCTAAAAGAAAAGCAAAGCTGGCGGCATCACAATTCCGGACTTCCAGCTCTATTACAAAGCTGTCATCATCAGGACAGTATGATACTGGCACAAAAATGGACACACAGATCAATGGAACAGAATAGAGAGCCCAGAAATGGACCCTCAACTCTATGGTCAACTAATCTTCAACAAAGCAGGAAAGAATGTCCAATGGAACAAAGACAGTCTCTTCAACAAACGGTGTTGGGAAAATTGCACAGCCACAAGCAGAAGAATGAAACTGGACCATTTCCTTACACCACACACAAAAACAGACTCAAAATGGTTGAAAGACCTCAATGTGAGACAGGAGTCCATCAAAATCCTAAAGGAGAACACAGGCAGCAACCTCTTCGACCTCAGCTGCAGCATCTTCTTCCTAGAAACATCACCAAAGGCAAGGGAAGCAAGGGCAAAAATGAACTATTGGGACTTCATCAAGATAAAAAGCTTTTGCACAGCAAAAGAAACAGTCAACAAAACCAAAAGACAACCGACAGAATGGGAGAAGATATTTGCAAATGACATATCAGATAAAGGGCTAGTATCCAAAATCTTTAAAGAACTTATCAAACTCAACACCCAAAGAACAAATGATCCAATCATGAAATGGGCAGAAGACATGAACAGACATGTTTCCAAAGAAGACATCCAAATGGCTAATAGACACATGAAAAAGTGCTCAACATCGCTCGGCATCAGGGAAATCCAAATCAAAACCTCAATGAGATACCACCTCACACCAGTCAGAATGACTAAAATGAACAAGTCAGGAAACAACAGATGTTGGCGGGGATGTGGAGAAAGGGGAACCCTCCTACACTGTTGGTGGGAATGCAAGCTGGTGAAGCCACTCTGAAAAACAGTATGGAGGTTCCTCAAAAAGTTGCAAATAGAGCTGCCCTACAACCCAGCAATTGCACTACTGGGTATTTACCCCAAAGATACAAATGTAGGGATCCAAAGGGGTACGTGTACCCCGATGTTTATAGCAGCAATGTCCACAATAGCCAAACTGTGGAAAGAGCCAAGATGTCCATGGACAGATGAATGGATAAAGAAGATGTGGTATATATATATACAATGGAATATTACGCAACCATCAAAAGGAATGAGATCTTGCCATTTGCAATGACATGGATGGAACTGGAGAGTGTTATGCTGAGTGAAATAAGTCAAACAGAGAAAGACCTCATTGATATGAGGAATTCTTAATTGCAGGAAACAAAGTGAGGGTTGCTGGAGTGGGGGGTGGGTTGGGAGGGATGGGGTGGCTGGGTGATAGACACTGGGGAGGGTATGTGCTATGGTGAGCGCTGTGAATTGTGCAAGACTGTTGAATCACAGATCTGTACCTCTGAAACAAATAATGTAATATATGTTAAGAAAAAAAAAAAAAGATAGTAGGAGGGGAAGAATGGGAGACGAACCATGAGAGATGATGGACTCTGAAAAACAAACTGAGGGTTCTAGAGGGGAGGGGGGTGGGAAGATGGGTTAGCCTGGTGATGGGTATTAGAGAGGCCACGTTCTGCATGGAGCACTGGGTGTTATGCACAAACAATGAATCATGGAACACTACATCAAAAACTAATGATGTAATGTATGGTGATTAACAAAACAATAAAAAAATAAAAAAATAAAAATAAGCACCATGCCTGATAGAGAATTTAAAGTAATGATCATAAGGATACTCATTGGACTTAAGAGTGGAAGACATGAGTGAAACCCTTGACCCAGAGATAAGGAATAGCAGCAGAGCTAAAGGGCTCAATAAATGAAATAAGAAACATGCTTGGTGGAATGAACAGCAGGATAGAAGAAGCAGAGGAATGAATTAGTGACCTAGAAGAAAGTGTCATGGAAAGTAATCAAGCTGAACAAAAGAGAAAAAAAAGAATTATGCAAAACGAGAATAGTCTTAGGGAACTCAGTGACTCCATCAAATGTAATAACTTTCATATTTTAAGAGTCCCAGAAGAAGAAAAGAGAGATAGGGGGACAGAAGATTTATTTGAAGAAATAATAAATGAAAACTTCCCTAATCTGGGAAAGGAAACCTATTCAGATCCAGGAGGCACAGAGAACTCCTATCAAAATCAACAAAAGCAGACCCGTAACAGACATATTGTAATTAAATTGGCAAAATATAGTGATAAAGAAAAAATAATTTTAAAGCAGCAAGACAAAAGATGACAGTAACTTACAAGGGAAAACCTATAAGGCTAATAGGAGATTTTCAACAGAAACTGTAAGCCAGAAGGACTGGCACAATATATTCAAAGAGCTGAATGGGAAAAACCTGCAGCCAAGAACACTCTATCCAGTAAGGCTATCATTCAGAATAGAAGAGAGAAAGAATTTCCCAGACAAACAAAAACTAAAGCAATTCATGACTACTAAACCAGCCCTGCAAGAAATATTAAAGGGGTCTCCTTGAGTGGAAAAGAGAGACCAAAAGTGACACAGTATAAAGGTAGGAAACACAAAAGCAGTGAAAATAAATATTTCTGCAAAAAATCAGTCAAGGAACTCACAAAAATAAAATGATATAAAATATAACAACACACACCTAAGATGTGAGGAGAGGAGTGAATAGGCTCAAACTTAAACGACCATCAATTTAACATAGTCTCCTATACACAGATGTATATACAAACCTAATGGCAACCATATATCAAAAACACTAATAAATATGCAAAGAAGAGAGAGTAAGAAATACAAATCTACCACTAACGTAAATCAGCAAAACATGAAGAAAGACAGACAAGGAAGGATCAGAGAAAATCAGAAACAACCACAAAACAAATAATAAAATGATAGTATATACATATCTATCAATAATTACTTTAAATGTAAATGGAGTAAATACTCCAATCAAAAGACAGAGAGTGACAGGATAAAAAAAAAAAAAAAACAAGACCCATCTATATGCTTCCTATAAGAGACTCATTTCAGACCTAAAGATACCTGAAGATTGAACGTGAGGGGATGGAGAAACATCTATCATGCAAAGGGATGTCAAAAGAAAGCCAGAGTAACAATACTTGTATTGGACAAACTAGACATTAAAACAAAGACTGTAATAAGAGACAAAGAAGGACACTATATAATAATAAAGGGGACAATCCAACAAGAAGGGATGACAATTGTAAATATTTATGCACCCAACACAGGAGCACCCAAATACATAAAACGGTTACTAACAAACACAAAGGAATTGATAATAATACAATAATAGGGGACTTTAACATCCCATTTACACCAATGGACAGATCATCTAAACAGAAAATCAACAAAGAAACAATAGCTTTGAATGACACACTGGAACAGATGGATTTAATAGATATATTTAGAACATTCTATCTTAAAATAGAATATAAATTCTTTTGAACCATACATGAAACATTGTCCAAGATAGATCATATATGAGCCCACAAAACAAACCTCAACAAATTCAAAAATATCAGACTCATACCATGTACATTTTCTGACCACATGCTATCAAACTAGAAGTCAACCATGAGAAAAAATCTGGGAAGACCACAAATACATAGAGATTAAATAACATGCTACCAAACAATGAATGGGTCAACCAGGAAATAAATTTTAAAAGTACATAACACATATGAAAATGAAAACACAATGGTCCAAAACCTTTCAGATGCCACAAAAGTTGTTCTAAGAAGGAAGTTTAGAGTAATACAGATCTACATCAAGAAGCAAGAAAAATCCCAAACAACTTAACCTTGCTCCCAAAGGAGCTAGAAAAAGGACCACAAAACATAAAACCAGCAGAAGGATGGAAATAATAAAGGTGAGAATGGAATTATATAAAAACCAGAAGAACAACAACAATAACAATAGAATGGATAACGAAACCAGGAGCTGGTTCTTTGGGAAAAGAAAAAAAAAAAACAATAAAATTGATAAACCTCTAGCCAGACCTATCAAGAGAAAAAGAGAAAGGACGCAAATAATATCAAAAATGAAAGAGGAGAAATAACAACCAAAACTACAGAAATAAAATGGTAAGCAAATATTATGAAAACCTGCATGCCAACAATGTGGACAACCTAGAAAAAATGGATAGATTCCTAGAAACATACAAACTACCATAACTGAAACAGGAAGTAGAAAATTTGAACAGACCAATAGCCAGCAAAGACATTGAATCAGTAATCAAAAAACTCCCAAAAAACAAAAATCCAGGACCAGATAGTTTCACAGGTGAATTCTACCAAACATTTAAAGCAGAGTGAATACCTATTTTTCTCAAACTATTCCAAAAATTAGAAGAGGAAAGAAAACTTCCAAATTCATTCTATGAGGCCACCACACCCTGATACCAAAACCAGATAAAGACATCACTAAAAGGAGAACTACAGGCCAATATCTTTGATTAACAAAGATGCAAAAATCCTCAACAAAATACTAGCAAGCTAAATTCAACAATACATTAAAAAAAAAATCATTCCCCCACGAAGAAGTAGGATTTATTCCCAGAATGCAAGGGTGGTTCAATATTTGTAAATCAAGCAACATGATACATTGCATCAGTAAAAAAAAAAGGATAAGAACCATATTATCATTCAATAGACATAGAAAAAGCATTTGACAAAGTACAACATCCATTCATGATAAAAACCCTCAACAATATTTGATACTATATACAGAAAACCCAAAAGACTCTACCAAAAAACTGCTAGAACAGGTACAAAAATTCAGTAAAGTCACAGATGCAAAATCAATATAAAGAAATATGTTGCCTTTCTACACACCAATAATTAAGCAGCAGAAAAAGAAATGGAGAAAACAATCCCATTTACAACTGCACCCAAAATAAAAAGATACCTAGAAATGAACCTAACCAAAGAGATGGAAGACCTGTCTTCTGAAAACTATAAAAAACTCATGAAAGAAATGGAAGATGACATGAAGAATTGGAAAGAAATTCTGTGGTCATGGATTGGAAGAATATTTTTAAAATGTCTATACCATCCAAAGCAATGCACACATTTAATGCAGTCTCGATCAAAATACCAACAGCAATTTTCACAGAACTAGAACAAACAATTCTAAAATTTGTATGGAACCACAAAAAAACCCTGAATAGCCAAAGCAATCTTGAAAAAAGAAAAGCAAAACTGGAGGCATTACAACTCTGGACTTCAAGTTATATTACAAAGCTGTAGTAATCAAAACAGTATGGTACTGGTACAAAAACAGACACATAGATCAACAGAACAGAAAACTCAGGAATAAGTCCACAACTATGTGGACAATTTTCAACAAAGCAGAAAATAATATCCAATGGCAAAAAGACAGTCTCTTCAACAAATGGTGTTGGGAAAACTGGACAGCCACATGCAAAACAACAAAACTGGACCACTTTCTTACATCATACACATAAATAAATGCAAAATGGATTAAAGACCTAAAGGTGAGATCTGAAGGCATACAAATCCTAGAAAAGAACAGAGGCAGTAACATCTTTGACATCAGCTGTAGCAACTTCTTTCTAGATGTCTCCTGAGGCAAGGGAAACAAAAGCAAAAAGAAACTATTGGGACTACATCAAAATAAAAAGCTTCTGCATAGCAAAGGCAATAATCAACAAAACTAAAAGGCAACCTACAGAAATGGAGAAGATATTTACAAATGACATATCTGATAAAGGTTTAGTACCCAAAATATATAAAGAACATATGAAACTCAACGCCCAGAAAATAATCCAAGTAAAAACTGGGCAAAAGTCATGAACAGATGCTTTCTCCAAAGAAGGCATCGAGATGGCCAACACACATGAAAAGATCATCATCACTTATCACCAGGGAAATACAAATCAAAACTACAAAGAGGAGGAGGAGCAAGATGGCAGAGGAGTAGGAGACCTAAATTTCATCTGGTCCCAGAAATTCAGCTAGATAGGTATCAAACCATTCTGAACACCTACAAACTCAACAGGAGATCAAAGAAAAGAATAGCAGCAACTCTATGAACAGAAAAGTGACCGCTTTCTGGAAGCAGGGACCCAACAAGTGGCAGAGCCAGGGACACTCCCCTTCCTCCCCCAGGAGGAATATCTGCTGGGTTTGGAGACTCCACACAGAGTCGGGTGCCAGAGATAGAAACACTCGGTCACAGGCCCGGTGAGCACGGAGTGCGGTCAGAGACCGGGGAGATAGGAGTGATTGACTGCTTTTCTCTGGGGCGCACTGAGGAGCGGGGCCCCAAGTTCTTGGGTCCTCCAGGGCGGAGATTGGGAGGCCGCCATTTTCACTCTCATCCTCCAAAGCTATACAGAAACCTTGCAGGGAACAAAAGTTCCCAAGTGCAAACCTGAGCAGATTACTTAGCCCAGACCTGGCAAGGACAGGGCAATTCCACCTCCAGCAAAGACATTTGGGAACCACGGCAGCAGTCCCCTCCCCCAGAAGATCAGCAAGAACAGCCAGCCAAGACCAAGTTAACCAATCAATGAGAACGGCAGAACTCCAGCAGTAGGGGAAAACTGCACATAGAATTCATGGCTTTTTTCCCCATGATTCTTTAGTCTTTCAAAGTTAATTTTTTAAATGTTCTTTATTTTTTCTTTTTCTATTTTTTTAATTGTTCTTTTTCCCTTTTTCAACCAACTTATCAATCCCTTTTTTAAATCTTTTTTAATTTTCATCTTTAGAGTCATATTCTATCCCTTCATTGTAGTTAACCTTACTTTTTGTATATATATGTTTTTCTCTTTAAAATTTTGGGATACAGTTTCTTCTAACAGACCAAAATATACCCTAAATCTCTAGTGTATGACTTTGTTCAAGTCTCCTGCCTGGCCACATTCTTTTTTTTTTTTTTTTTTAATTTTTCTTCTTTCTTTTTCAACGAACTTATCAATTCTTTTTATAAAATCTTTTGTAATTTTCATCTTTACAGTCATATTCAATCCCTTCATCGTATTTACCCTTATTTTTGTACATATATATGTTTTTCTTTCCTTAACATTTTGAGAGGCAGTTCCCTCTAATAGACCAAAATACACCCAAAATCTAGTGTGTGGCTCTGATCTATTCACCAGCCTGATCATATTCTTTTTTTTTTCTTTCCCTTTCTTTTCCCCCTGGATTTGGGTCTCCTCTGATTTGTTTAGTGTATATTTTTCTGGGGTCCTTGTTAACCTTTTAAAATTTTGTTCTCTCATTCATCTAGTCTGCTCTGGACAAAATGACAAGATGGAAAAACTCACCTCAAAAAAAAAAAGTCAGTACCGACTGCCAGGGACCTAATCAATACAGATATTAGTAAGATGTCAGAACTAGAGTTCAGAATGATGATTATAAAGATAATAGCTGGGCTTGAAAAAAGCATGGAAGATACTAGAGAATCACTTTCTGAAGAAATAAAAGAACTAAAATCTAACCAAGTTGAAATCAAAAAGGCTATTAATGAGGTACAATCAAAAATGGAGGCTCTAACTGCTAGGATAAATGAGGCAGAAGAGAGAATCAGGGATATAGAAGACCAAATGATGGAAAATAAAGAAGCTGAGAAAAAGAGAGATAAACAACTACTGGATCACGAGGGCAGAATTCGAGATAAGCGATACCATAAGACAAAACAATATTAGAATACTTGGGATCCCAGAAGAAGAGAGAGAGGAGCAGAAGGTATACTGGAGCGAATTATAGCAGAGAACTTCCCTAATTTGGGGAAAGAAAAGGCATCAAAATCCAGGAGACACAGAGAACCCCCTCAAAATCAGTAAAAATAGGTCAACACCCTGACATCTAATAGTAAAACTTACAAGTCTCAGAGACAAAGACAAAATCCTGAAAGCAGCTCAGGACAAGAGGTCTGTAACCTACAATGGTAGAAAGATGAGATTAGCAGCATACCTATCCACAGAGACCTGGCAGGCCAGAAAGGACTGGCAGGATATATTCAGAGCACTAAATGAGAAAAATATGCAGCCAAGAATACTATATCCAGCTAGGCTATCACTGAAAATAGAAGGAGAGATAAAAAGTTTCCAGGACAAACAAAAACTAAAAGAATTTGCAAACACCAAACCAGCCCAACAAGAAATATTGATGGGGTGGGGCGGGGGGGGGGAGGGGGCGGGTACTTGGGTGGCTCAGTCATTAAGCATCTGCCCTCAGCTCAGGTTATGATCCCAGGGTCCTGGGATCAAGCCCCGCATTGGGCTCCCTGCTCTGTGGGAAGCCTGCTTCTCCCCCTCCCACTCCCCCTGGTTGTGTTCCCTCTCTCAGTGTCTCCATCAAATAAATAAATAAAATCTTTAAAAAAATAAAATAAAATAAATATTGAAAGGGGTCCTCTAAGCAAAGAGAGAGCCTAAAAGTAACATAGACCAGAAAGGAATAGAGACAATATACAATAACAGTCACCTTACAGGCAATACAATGGCACTAAATTCATATCTTTCAATAGTTACCCTGAGTAAATGGGCTAAATGCCCCAATCAAAAGACAAAGAGTATCAGATTGGATTAAAAAAAAAAAAAAAAAAGACGAATCGGGGCGCCTGGGTGGCTCACTCGGTCTGCCTCTGGCTCAGTTCAGGATCCCAGGGTCCTGGGTTCGAGCCCCACATCAGGCTCCCTGCTCAGGCTCCCTCTCCCTACTGCCCTGCCTACTTATGCTCTCTATCTCTCTGTCAAATAAATAAATAAAATCTTTTAAAAAACAAAAAAACAAGACCCATAAATATGCTGCCTGCAAGAGACTCATTTTGGACCCAAAGACACCTCCAGATTGAAAGTGAAGGGGTGGAAAACCATTTACCATGCTAATGGACATCAAAAGAAAGCTGGGATGGCAATCCTTAGACAAATTAGATTTTAAACCAAAGACTATAATAAGAGATGAGGAAGGACACTATATCCTACTTAAAGGGTCTATGCAACAAGTAGATCTAACAATTATAAATTTCTATGCCCCTAACATGGGAGCAGCCAATTAATAACAAAAGCAAAGAAACACATCTACAACAATACAATAATAGTAGGAGATTTTAACACCCTCCTCACTGAAATGAACAGATCATCTAAGCAAAAGATCAACAAGGAAATAAAGGCTTTAAATGACACACTGGACCAAATGGACTTCACAGAACGGAATACACATTCTTCTCTAGTGCCCATGGAACATTCTCCAGAATAGATCACATCCTGGGTCACAAATGAGGTCTCAACTGGTACCAAAAGATTGGGATCATTCCCTGCGTATTTTCAGACCACAATGCTTTGAAATTAGAACTCAATCACAAGAGGAAAGTTGGAAAGAACTCAAATACATGGTGGCTAAAGAGCATCCTACTGAAGAATGAATGGGTCAACCAGGAAATTAAAGAATTTTAAAAATTCATGGAAACAAATAAAAATGAAAACACAACTGTTCAAAATCTTTGGGACGCAGCAAAGGCAGTCCTAAGAGGAAAGTATGTAGCAATACAAGCCTTTCTCAAGAAACAAGAAAGGTCTCAAATACACAACCTAACACTACACCTAAAGGAGCTGGAGAAAAAACAGCAAATAAAGCCTAAACCCAGCAGGAGAAGAGAAATAATAAAGATCAGAGCAGAAATCAATGACATAGATACCAAAAGAACAGTAGAACAGATCAACAAAACTAGGAGCTCGTTCTTTGAGAGAATTAATAAGATTGACAAACCCCTGGCCAGACTTATCAAAAAGAGAAACGATCCAAATAAATAAAATCATGAATGAAAGAGGAGAGATCACAACCAACACCAAAGAAATACAATTATAAGAACAAATTATGAGCAACTATATGCCAGCAAATGAGACAATCTGGAAGAAATGGATGCATTCCTAGAGAAGTATCAACTACCAAAACTGAACCAGGAAGAAATAGAAAACCTGAACAGACCCATAACCACTAAGGAACTTGAAGCAGTCATCAAAAATCTCCCAACAAAAGTCCAGGGCCAGATGGCTTCCCAGGGGAATTCTATCAAACATTTAAAGAAGAATTAATACCTATTCTTCTGAAACTGTTCAAAAAATAGAAATGGAAGGAAAACTTTCAAACTCGTTTTATGAGGCCACCGTTACCTTGATCCCAAAACCAGACAAAGACCCCATCAAAAAGGAGAATTACAGACCAATATCCCTGATGAACATGGATGCAAAAATTCTCACCAAAATACTAGCCAATAGGATCCAACAGTACATTAAAAGGATTATTCACCACGATTATTCCCTGGGCTGCAAGGTTGGTTCAACATCTGCAAATCAATGTGATACAATACATTAAGAGAAAGATCAAGAACCATATGATCCTCTCAATAGATGTGGAAAAAGCATTTGACAAAGTACAGCATCCTTTCTTGATTAAAACTCTTCACAGTGTAGGGATAGAGGATACATACCTCAATATCATAAAAGCCATCTATGAAAAACTCACAGCAAATATCATTCTTAATGGGGAAAAACTGAGAGCTTTTCCCCTAAGGTCAGGAACACAGCAGGGATGTTCACTATCACCACTGCTATTCAACATAGTACTAGAAGTCCTAGCCTCAGCAATCAGACAACAAAAAGAAATAAAAGGCATCCAAATCAGCAAAGAAGTCATCAAACTCTCACTCTTTGCAGATAATATGATACTTTTTTGTGGAAAACCCAAAAGACTCCACCCCAAAACTTCTAGAACTCACATAGGAATTCAGTAAAGTGGCAGGATATAAAAATCAATCCACAGAAATCAGCGGCATTTCTATACATCAAAAACAAGACAGAAGAAAGAGAAATTAAGGAGTCAATCCCATTTACAATTGTAACTAAAACCATAAGATACCCTGGAATAAATCTATCTGTACTCAGAAAACTATGGAATATTCATGAAAGAAATTGAGGAAGACACAAAGAAATGGAAAAGCATTCCATGCTCATGGATTGGAAGAACAAATAATGTGAAAATGTCTATGCTACCTAAAGCAATCTACACATTTAATGCAATCCCTATCAAAATACCATCCACTTTTTTCAAAGAAATGGAACAAATAATCCTAAAATTTGTATGGAACCAGAAAAGACCCCGAATAGCCAGAGGAATGTTGAAAAAGAAAAGCAAAGCTGGTGGCATCACAATTCCGGACTTCCAGCTCTATTACAAAGCTGTCATCATCAAGACAGTATGGTACTGGCACAAAAACAGACACATAGATCAATGGAGCAGAATAGAGAGCCCAGAAATGGACCCTCAACTCTATGGTCAACTAATCTTCAACAAAGCAGGAAAGAATGTCCAATGGAAAAAAGACAGTCTTTTCAACAAACGGTGTTGGGAAAATTGCACAGCCACAAGCAGAAGAATGAAACTGGACCATTTCCTTACACCACACACAAAAACAGACTCAAAATGGATGAAAGACCTAAATGTGAGACAGGAATCCATCAAAATCCTTGAGGAGAACACAGCAACCTCTTTGAATTCAGCTGTAACAACTTCTTCCTAGAAACATCACCAAAGGCAAGGGAAGCAAGGGCAAAAATGAACTATTGGGACTTCATCAAGATAAAAAGCTTTTGCACAGCAAAAGAAACAGTCAACAAAACCAAAAGACAACCGACAGAATGGGAGAAGATATTTGCAAATGACATATCAGATAAAGGGCTAGTATCTAAAATCTATAAAGAACTTATCAAACTCAACACCCAAAGAACAAATGATCCAATCATGAAATGGGTAGAAGACATGAACAAACATGTTTCCAAAGAAGACATCCAAATGGCTAATAGACACATGAAAAAGTGCTCAACATTGCTCGGCATCAGGGAAATCCAAATCAAAACCTCAATGAGATACCACCTCACACCAGTCAGAATGGCTAAAATGAACAAGTCAGGAAACAACAGATGTTGGCAGGGATACGGAGAAAGGGGAACCCTCCTACACTGTTGGTGGGAATGCAAGCTGGTGCAGCCACTCTGCAAAACAGTATGGAGGTTCCTCAAAAAGTTGCAAATAGAGCTGCCCTACAACCCAGCAATTGCACTACTGGGTATTTACCCCAAAGATACAAATGTAGGGATCCGAAGGGGTACGTGTACCCCAATGTTTATAGCAGCAATATCCACAATAGCCAAACTGTGGAAAGAGCCAAGATGTCCATCGATAGATGAATGCATAAAGAAGATGTGGTATATATATATACAATGGAATATTATGCAGCCATCAAAAGGAATGAAATCTTGCCATTTGCAACGACATGGATGGAACTGGAGGGTGTTATGCTGAGCAAAATAAGTCAATCAGAGAAAGACATGTATCATATGACCTCACTGATATGAGAAATTCTTAATCTCAGGAAACAGAGTTGCTGGAGTGGGGGGGGAGGGTGGGAGGCATGGGGTGGCTGGGTGATAGACGTTGCGGAGGTTGTGTGCTATGGTGAGCACTGTGAATTGTGTAAGACTGTTGAATCACAGACCTGTACCTCTGAAACAAATAATACATGTTAAAAAAAAATAAATAAGTAGGAAGGGAAAAATGAAGGGGGGGTGGAAATCGGAGAGGGAGATGAACCATGAGAGACTATGAACTCTGAGAAACAAACTGAGGGTTCTAGAGGGGAGAGGGGTAGGGGATGGGTTAGCCTGGTGATGGGTATTCAAGAGGGCACATACCTAATGGAGCACTGGGTGTTATACACAAACAGTGAACATGGAACACTACATCAAAAACTAATGATGTATGATGATTAACATAAATTTAAAAATGTAAAAAAAACTAATGATGTAATGTATGGGGACTAACATAATAAAATGAAATTTAAAAAAACGAAACTTAAACTACAAAGAGCTATGACCTCACACCTGTCAGAATGACTAAAATCAAAAACACAAGAAACAACAGGTCTTGGTGAGGATATGGAGAAAGGGGAACCCTCACATTGTTGGTGGAAATGTAAAGTGGTGCAGCTACTCTGGAAAACAGTATGGAGGTTCTCCAAAACCTAAAAATAGAACTACCCTATGATCTAGTAATTGCACTACTGGGTATTTACCCAAAGAATACAAAAACACTAATTCAAAGGAATACATGCATCCCATGTTTTTAGCAGCATTAGTTACAATTGTCAAGATATGGAAGCAGCCAAGTGTTCACTGATTGATGAATGGATAAAGAAGATGCGGTATATACATTGGAATATTCAGCCATTAAAAAAAAAAATGAAACCTTGCCATTTGCAATGATGGATGGAGCTAGAGAGTATTATGCTAAGAGAAAGAAGTCAGAGAAAGAAAAATACCATATGATCTCATTCATATGTGGAATTTAAGAAACAAATCAAATGAGCCAAGGGAAAAAAGAGGGAGACAAATCAAGAAACAGACTCTTAACTACAAAGAACAAACTGATGGTTAGCAGAGGGGAGGTGGGTGGGGGGATGAGTCAAAAATGTGATGAGCGCTGGGCAATATATTCAAGTGCTGAATCACTATATTGTACACCTGAAATATAACACTATGTGTTAACTGGAATTAAAACTTTTAAAAAATAAACTGGAGAAATTGATTTTAATAAATTTAACTTACTGAGTATACCTAAAATATTATTAAATGTACAGCTGAAAAAAGTAGAGTCACATACCCAAATTCTTCCAAAGACAGTTGAAAGTTTTCCAATAACTGAATTGAGTATCCTTTTAAAATTTAAGAATTTAAAGTTCATGCCCTCATTTCACCAGCAGCAGGTTATTAGCAATGAGCATATTGGACAGCAGAGACCTAGAATTCACTTTAAAACTTTATTGGGTCTTGAGTACTCCTATTAGTTTTGGTCTTCAGAGAAGCAGATGCTGAAAGGGTATTAAACATGCAAGAGAGGGGTGCCTGGGTGGCTCAGTCCATTAAGCATCTGACTCTTGATTTCAGCACAGGTCATGATCTCACGGTCATGAGTTCAAGCCCCACGTCAGGCTCTGCACCGAGCATGGAGCCTGCTTAAAGATTCTCTCTCCCTCTGTCCCTTCTCCCCCAACCGCTCACATGTGCTCCCTCGCTCCCTCTCTCTAAAAAACAAAAACAAAATATGCAAGAGATTTATTGACAAAACACAGAGGGAAATGGAGAAGGTGCTGGAAGAGGCAGGAGGAGCTGGTCTGATACCTGGAAAGGACAGAGGGAAGGACAGAGGGGTAGGCAGGCAGACCCCTAGACTGCAGTACACTTCCTAGAGAGTCTCAGCAAAGCTGATGGGCAGCTGTATCAGGATCTGTTGCTGCTGTAACAAATCACCATAAGTGTAACATCTTGAAACAACATGAA
The DNA here is from genome assembly GCF_011800145.1 of Mirounga leonina. Taxonomy (NCBI): domain Eukaryota; kingdom Metazoa; phylum Chordata; class Mammalia; order Carnivora; family Phocidae; genus Mirounga; species Mirounga leonina. The sequence continues at coordinate 32,419,997 of NW_023270374.1, read as the reverse complement.
TTCATTATGTTACAATTCTTCAGGTCATAAGCTGACACAGATCTCACCAAGCTACAATCAAGGTGTTGACAAGGCTACATTCCTTTCTGCAGGCATTAGAGAAGAATATTTCTTTTCCTTTCCCAAATACTAGGGGTGTCTGCATTACTTGGTTCTTGGCCCCTTTACTGCAAAGCCAGCAGAAGAAGGTCAAGCCCTTTGCATGCCCCATTCTATGTCCCATTTCTCGGACTCTCCTTCCATCTTTGCATCTCTCTCTCTTTGACCACAACTGGGAAAGGCTCTCCACTTCTAAGGAGTCATGTGGTTCCATTGGGCCCACCTGGATAGTTCCCTCTACTCTCCCCATCTTGAGGTCAGCTGATTGGCCACCTTCATTCCCTTTTGCCATGTAAGGTGACAGAGTCCCAGGCTCCAGAGGTCAGGACATGGACATCTTTGGGAGTCCTTGAGCCAGAGTTACTCATCAGAGAAGCCCCACTTCTTGCAGGAATGCAGGTGCCTTGGACCCCCATGCTCAGTCCTGGGCTGGGGGGCTGCCCACGGGAAGAAGAGCTTTGGCGCATACCCTGCAATGGGCTCGGTAAAGCAGCAGCTGGAGCCTTAGATCAGCTGCACCCCCTGAAGCAGATCTGAAAGGGGCATTCCCGTGGCAACCACACTCCTTTGAGTTTCTTTTTGATTAGCAAAATAATAATAATAATCCCTTCCTTTTGCAGCTTCAGAAAGCTACAGAAATTTAAAAGCAAATTCTTAGAAAGCTGGTAAAAGAGCATAAGGAAATCCCATCAAAACTGACAAGCAGAGAAACCCTGGGAACCCTGCCCACCTCTGGAGTAAGACTCCTCGCTCAGTCTGAGCAGGTGTTACAGATAACCTCCAATCGCAGGTAATCGCAGGTAATAAAACCACCCCCAAAATACAGGAATGAAGAGATTTCAGAGATCAATAAAGCACCCATCAAAGGCTGGAATTGTTCTTTGGTCTCGACATGGGACACCTCGCTGGACATGACTCCAGCCACAAGCAGATGGGGAGGGGGGGCACTGTCAGTTCTCCCTGCTATATTCTCACTGACCAGGCTTCACTGGTGTCTGGTCAGGGGAGAACCAGCTTGGCAACTGCTCCCTGAATGTCAGTTCTTAGTGCTTCCATGCCAAGAAGTTCCCCTGGTATCACAGAAAGAACCAGATTCTACAGTCCCAGGCTTGGGTTTGCAGCTCCAGTCTGATTCTAGCTTGCCATGAGATCCCCTTTTTTTTTTTTAATTTTTATTGTTATGTTAACCCCCATACATTACATCATTAGTTTTAGATGAAGTGTTCCATGATTCATTGTTTGTGCATAACACCCAGTGCTCCATGCAGAATGTGCCCTCCTCAATACGCATCACCAGGCTAACCCATCCTCCCACCCCCCTCCCCTCTAGAACCCTCAGTTTGTTTTTCAGAGTCCATCGTCTCTCATGGTTCGTCTCCCCCTCCGAGATCCTGCCTCCTTTCTTTTTTATTTTTTTATTTTTATTTTTATTTTTTTATTCTTATGTTAATCCCCTACATTACATCATTAGTTTTAGATGAAGTGTTCCATGATTCGTTGTTTGTGCATAACACCCAGTGCTCCATGCAGAACGTGCCCTCCTCAATACCCACCACCAGGCTAACCCATCCTCCCACCCCCTCCCCTCTAGAACCCTCAGTTTGTTTTTCAGAGTCCATCGTCTCTCATGGTTCGTCTCCCCCTCCGAGATCCTGCCTCCTTTCTTTTTTATTTTTTTATTTTTATTTTTATTTTTTTATTCTTATGTTAATCCCCTACATTACATCATTAGTTTTAGATGTAGTGTTCCATGATTCATTGTTTGTGCATAACACCCAGTGCTCCATGCAGAACGTGCCCTCCTCAATACCCACCACCAGGCTAACCCATCCTCCCACCCCCTCCCCTCTAGAACCCTCTGTTTTTCAGAGTCCATCGTCTCTCATGCCATGAGATCTTCTGGCAAATGACTTTGTCTCTGTGCTTCAATTTTCCTCTCTGCAAGATGGAATAACAATATTCACCTTACCTTGGATGTTGTGAGAGTTATATGTATCTGTGAATGCAACTAGCACACTGCCTGACACATAGGGGATACTTTGATGTCTGATCCAGTCAGAGAGCAGCTAAAAAGCAAGGCAGACTGTGACTAAGGAATAAGAGAGAGAGAGAAAGAGGATACACCTGTGATCCCACAATCCACTCTTGTGGTAGCCAGCCTCCACGATGCCCCCTGTTGATTGATCCCTACCCTCCCCCATTGACCTGGGTTGAGCTGTGTGACCAAGAGAATACAGACAGAATGGTGGTGCCATGTCTGAGATGAGGTGATAAAAGGTTGTGTCTCAGTCTCTGTCTCTCGCTCTCTCCCTCAGATCACTTGTTTTGGAGAAAGCCAGCTGCCCAGTGTTAGGACCTTCAACCTATGGATAGGTCTGCTTGGTGAGGAACTGAAGCCCCTTGCCAAGCGCCATGTGAGTGAGTTTGGAAAGTGGTTCTCCAGCCTCAAGAGGACTGCAACCTCTTGAGAGACTCCAAGTGAGAACCACGCAGATAAACCACTCTCAGCTTCCTGATCCACAGGAACTATGAACGCGACGATGTGTTAAGCAGTACATGGCCTCGTGAATTGTCTGCATGAGAGGCAGCAAAACGTAGTACATTCTCAGCACTGATCTTGATTCTCACACTTACCAGCCAAGTAACCTGAAGGCTCAGAGGTATTCTCAGCAAAATGAGGATAAGAAATCCATCTGGCCTATGTAACAAGAGCCGTGAAAAGATACTTTAAAATTTTTTTTGATTGGTAAGCAGAATGGAATCTTTTGTTTATTTATTTATTTATTTTTAAGATTTTATTTATTCATTTGAGAGAGATAGCAAGAGAGCACAAGTGTGCAGACTCCCCACAAAACAGGGAACCCCATGTGGGGCTCGATTCCCGGACCCTGAGATCATGACCTGAGCTGAAGGCAGCCACTTAACCAACCGAGTCACCCCGGTGCCCGGAGAATCGAATCTTTTAAGGGCTTTTTGATAGGAATCCATATCTGGTGGATATTGTGTTTGAAAGCAAAATACTGACTTTACTGTTAGTAATGGATTATTTTGAGGGATGCTGTTAGGGTCTTTTACCTATTAAGAAGCTTCCAGGCAGGGGCACCTGGGTGGCTCAGTTGATCAAGTATCTACCTTCGGCTCAGGTCATGATCTTGGGGTCCCAGGATGGAGCCCCACATTGGGCTCTGTGCTCAGTAGGGAGCCCACTTCTCCCTCTCTCTCTCTCTGCCTGCTGCGCCCCCTGCCTGTGCTCTCTCTCGCTCTCTACCCCCTTCAAATAAACAAATTTTATTGTTATGTTAGTCACCATACATCATTAGTTTTTGATGTAGTGATCCACGATTCATGGTTTTCAACAATCGTGGAAAAGATACCTTTTTATTCAAAATGCTGATTTTGGAATTCCAAGGTAAGGAAATCATCTGAAATGTGTGAAAACCATTATGCATGAAGATGTTCATCACAGTATAGTCTAAGGGTTTAAAAAATGAAGTAACTTCATTATCCCACAATAGAGAAATAGCATCTTGACTTGCAGGCATGTTATAAACAGTATCTTATTTAGCTGCCACAAGAGCTACTTTATCCCCATTGACAAGGACTTGTGACTAAATGAAGTCATTGCCCTAGATTGTGTAACTCTTAATGGCAAATCAAATAGTTATTGCCAGACCTCGCACTTTTATAATATTTACTATGTGCTAGGCACTGTTCTAAGTGCTTTGCATAAAAGTCATTTAAATCCTGACTTGTGTGACTCCACAGTGCTCAAAATTTCATTAAAAACCACTCTGTAGACCAGGCACCATACCATGGACTTCAGCCACTATATCTCTTCCTAACAACCCTGTAAGGTGTGCTATTATCAATCTGTTTTATGGATGAGGACACTGGGATCAGAGAGTAAGTTGGCCATTATATTATTTCACCTCACTGGAGGAAAGATTTGAGTAAAATATACTCCTGTGTCATAGGAGGAGAAGGGGAGGTCATAAGAAAGAGTTGACAAACAGGAAATACATATAAATTTCCCAGCATGAACTAATGTGCCAGATACCACTCTGGAAGTGCTATGGGCACAGAGATAAAGTCCCAGATCTCCTGGCCTATGATTTAGCAGGAGAGTGGTTCATAAGCATATTAGTATATGTGTGTGTATATGTGTGTATATATATATAGTCAGCTGGCAATTAGTGCAAGAAAAGATAAATAGAGGATACAACATGCCTGGCACGGGACAGAGTTGCTATGGCACATAGAGTGATCAGAAATAGCTTCTTTGATCAGATGATATTTGAACAGAGATCCAAAGAAAGTGCTGGAATGAGCCACACAAACTGGGAAAGAGCATTCCAGACAGAGGAAAACAGCAAATGCCAAGACCCTGACATAAGAATGTGCTAGTGTGGGGGCAGCTGGGTGGCTCAGTCAGTTGGGCATCCAACTCTTGGTTTCGGCTCAGGTCATGATCTCAGGGTCGTGGGATCAAGCCCCACATCAGGCTCCACACTCAGCTGGGAGTCTGCTTCTCTCCTCCTCTGTCTGCCCCTCCCCCTTCTCTAAAATAAGTAAATCTTTTTAAAAAAGAAGATCCTAGTGTGTTTGAAGAACAAAAGTGATGCTAGTGGCAGTAAAATGAAGCGACCAAGAGGGAGGACCATAGATGAGGTCAGTAGCCCAAGTTGTATAGGCTCTTGTAGGCCACAGTGAGGGTTTGGCTTTTACTCTGAATGATGTGAGAGCCAATGGAAGATCCGGAGTAGAGGGGTGACAAGATGTGACTTGGGTTGTAAAAAAAAGGGAAAGTAATCGGGGCTCTGTATGGCTCAGTCAGTTAAGCGTCCAACTTTTGGTTTCGGCTCAAGTCACGATCTCAGGGTCATGAGATTGAGCTCCAGGTCAGGCCCCTAACTCAGCAGGGAGTCTACTTGAGCTTCTTTCCCTCTCCCTCTCCCCCACCCTCCATCCCGCTTGTGTACTCTCTCTCCCTAAAGTAAATAAATATTTAAAAAAAATAATAAAGGGAAAGTAAAAAAAAGAAAAAGGGGGGGGCACCTGGGTGGTTCAGTTGTTAAGCGTCTGCCTTCGGCTCAGGTCATGATCCCAGGGTTCTGGGATGGAGCCCCGCCTTGGGATCCCTGCTCAGAGGGAGGTCTGCTTCTCGCTCTCCCACTCCCCCTGCTTGTGTTCCCTCTCTCGCTGTCTGTCAAATAAATAAAATCTTTAAAAAAAAAAAGGGGGGGGGGGAAGTAATCACCTGAGCTGCCATATTGAAAATAGGCTGCAGGCGGACAAGGACTGAAGTAGGGAAACCAGTTAATAGGCTGTTGTTGCAGTGATCCAGTGACAGATGCTCAGGGCTTAGATTGGGATAAAAGCAGACATAGTGCAAAGTGGTTGGATTCAGGATACATTTTGAAAGAGAGACAACAGGATTTATTGATGGATTAGATGCAGGGTATAGAAGAAAGACCATCAAGACAATGCCAAGGTTTTTACCAAAGCAACTAGAAAAATAGACATGTCACTTACTAAAATGGGGAAGACTGTAGGAGGAGCAGGTTGGGGGAGGAGGAAACCATAAGCTGGATTTTGGTCAAGCAACATTTGAGATACCTATTAGACATCCAAGTGGAAATGTTGACCAGTCAGTTGAATATAGGAGTCTGCAGTTCAGAGAAGAGATCCAAGTTGGATTGATATACTTAGGAGTCATAGCCTGTATTTAAAACCATGAGAATGGGTGAGGCAGGGCCTGGCTGGCTCAGTTGGAAAGAGCATATGAGGCGCCTGGGTGGCCCAGAGTCCTGGGATCAAGCCCCACATCCGGCTCCCTGCTCCGCAGGAAGGCTGCTTCTCCCTCTTCCACTCCCCCTGCTTGTGTTCCCTCTCTCGCTGTCTCTCTGTCAAAAAATAAAATCTTATAAAAAAAATTTAAAAAAAAAAGGAAATAGCATGCGACTCTTGATCTTAGGGTTTTAAGTTCAAGCCCCATATTGGGTGTGGAGATTGCTTAAAAATAAAATCTTTAAGAAAATAAAGACTAAATAAATAAATAAAAATAAAACCACGAGAATGGTGAGATCACCTAAGTAGTGAGTGTAGAGAAATGTCTGCAGGTTGAGTTCTGGAGCAGTCCAATCTTTAGTGGTCAAGAAGATGAGGAAGAACCAGCAAAGGGGATTGAGAGGAGCTACCCTAAATGTGGGGTCCTGGCAGTTAAGTAAAGAAAGCACTTTAAGGAGGAAAAAGTGATCAACTGTGTCATATGTTGCTGAGGTGTCAAGTAAGATGATGGCTGAGAACTGGCCATTGGACTTGGAAACATGAAGGTTGTTGGTCACCTTGACAAAGAGTTGTATTGCTGGTACGATGGGCATGAAAGCCTGGCAGGACTGGCTATAAGGGAGAATAAAAGAAGAGGAAGTGGGGCAAGCACGGATATCCCTCCTACTCAGGCAGCTACTGCAGTCGCAAACTGGTCCACCAATGTGACTTTCCACTTTCCCCTTCACTGTGGTGACAGAGCTCAGGACAAAGGAGTAGCTCCTGGTTTCAGCAAGAAACCAAAGAGGAAAATGACTTGCCTATCAGGCACAGGTCCATGCCTGAAGTGGCAAAGAGAAGCATGGCAGGGACAGGGAACCTATAGGGCCATTCTTGGGAGCATCCCAGGAACTCAAAGAACCAAGACTCTGGGATTTGGGCCAGGACTGAGCCAGGATATGTCAACTCCCCCACCATGGGTGTGACCCAAGGAAACTGGAAAAATGTAGATAATTTAACTTAACGAGAAAAATCAGTACCATGATATATGCAGCATGATTGCTATGTGGAAAATTTCTAGGAAAAGACACTAATGAAACTTAGCAAAATGTAAAACAATGTCAGCATTAAAGCAACTGAATCGTGTGAGTTCTTATTTTCTGTTTTTTTTTTTTAAAGATTTTATTTATTTGAGAGAGAGAGAGAATGAGAGAGAGAGAGCACATGAGAGCGGGGAGGATCAGAGGGAGAAGCAGACTCCCTGCTGAGCAGGGAGCCCGATGCGGGACTCGATCCTGGGACTCCAGGATCATGACCTGAGCCGAAGGCAGTTGCTTAACCAACTGAACCACCCAGGCACCCTCTTATTTTCTGTTTTGTAACTTGTAGTACTCAGGCAGCTTTTATGACACACACACAAAAAAAAATATAAGGGGATAATAATCCAAGCCTTCTCCTAGAGTTGTTATGAAGATTATGACTAATATTTAAATAGCTCACAAAGTGCTTTTCACACATGTAATCTCATTTAATCTTCACAATCAACATGCCTTCCCTTGGCATTTTGCAAATGCCTTTATTATTGCACTTAGCAAACAGTGTTGCCATGACCTGTTTATATACCTATTTCCCACCCTATACTGAAGTACCCCAAAGATAAGAATATCTTCTCATCCAGATGCCTGGGTAGCTCATTCGGTTAAGCATCTGCCTTCGGTTCAGGTCATGATCCTGGGGTCCTGGGATTGAACCCTGCATTGGGCTCCCTGCTCAGGGAGGAGTCTGCTTCCCCCTCTCCTTCCCTCTCTCTCTCTCTCGCTCTCAAATACTAAAAAAAAAAAAAGAACATCTTCTCATCCTTCTCCTTCACAAGTAATACAAGCCATGGCACATGGTAGGAGCTCAATAAATGTTTGGGAATGGGTGGATAATGGTTGGGAAGATGGATGGATGGAGGGATGGACGGACAGACAGACAAATGGATGGATGGATAGATGGACAGGGATCATGGAATCAATAGAATACAACTTTAGGCATAAGCACTTAATCATCCCCAAATCACATAGGTACCCTTAATGCCTACAGACTGAGCCAACCACCACTCCCTCTCCTCCCAAACTAAATGCTTTTAAAACCTCATGGCTAGTTGAACTTCTCCATAGCTCACACTTCTGGGGACCTTGGCCAGTCCCTCCTCTTAGCAGTCTTTTCCCAACTTGTATTCCCATGCTGTCCTGTGCTTCCTCTCTGCTGCCCTAATCCCACATTGTTCCTATCTTACCCAAATCTTTCTGCCCAAGAAATCAGAGCCTTCTGAATAGTGAAAAATGCTGCCACATTCTCCAGCTCGCATGATCTGCACTAAAGTAAACTTAGCTCTCACCTGCAGCCCCATTTTACCTTCTCTACAGAGCTTCCCATTTTTCCCCAGCTCCAGGGAATATTTCTAGAACATCTCTGGGCTGGATACGTTTCTATGTGCTATCATAATACCACGGATTAGATTTGCCAGGTGTATTATCTATTTTCACAGTTAGCTCCATTTCATACAGAGGCTGCACCCACAAAGCCACATTTTTGTGTGTAGACACTTCAGTCTCATTAACATATTTGGGTAGCTCTCACTATTAGATGTTTGCAAGAAACATGACATACTTAGCACATGCATCAGGACAATTTCAATCGCAAGTGACAAAAATCTAGCTCACCCTGGCTTACATTAAAATAAAGGGAATGTATTAGCTCATGTGACTCAAAGTCCTACAGTCGTTCTGGCATCTGACCATCAGGGCTTGGCCTTCTTTCTCTGGTAGGTTCTTCCTTCATGGTGGGAAAGAGGACAGCTGGCAACTTCAACCCTATTTGGCCCATAGTCTAAAATGAAAATGTCTTCTTTTCCCAGCATTCATCTGTCAATCACATACAAGAGCTCTGACTGGCCCTAAACTGTGTCTCAGTTAGGATGACCTGAGGAATGCAGTATTGTAACTGAGAGTCCCAAAAGGAACATAGAAGTTTGGAATTGTGGTGGCAGGCATATGGATCCCTCAAGATAAAACAACATGGGGGCGCCTGGGTGGCTCAGTCGTTAAGCACCTGCCTTCGTCTCAGGTCATGATCCCAGGGTCCTGGGATCGAGCCCCGCATCGGGCTCCCTGCTCCACGGGAGGCCTGCTTCTCCCTCTCCCACTCCCCCTGCTTGTGTTCCTGCTCTCGCTATCTCTCTCTAAAATAAATAAATAAAATCTTTAAAAAAAAAAAAAAAGATAAAACAATATGCACCATACATTTAAGCAGGATCTAGATCATCTCAAAACAGTCCAACAGTGGACTGGTTACCCACACACCAAATAATTGATCCTTCGACTTTTATATCTGCATCACTTTCCAACTTGCTAAGAGTTGGCAGCATCTAAATGGAACATGGTAAGGGAGGACAGAGGCTATGTCCTTTGATTGGAAATTTACATACAAAATTAACCATCATTTCCTCTAGTGAGAAAAGTTAGGGGGGCAGAGGGAGAGGGAGTGTTAGAAAGGAATTTGATTTTTTTCCTGTGCTTATTTTTCTGTATGGTTTGGTGCTTTCACAAGAAGCATGAAGTAACAGAGCATCTGGGTGGCTCAGTCAGTTAAGCGTCTGCCTTTGGCTCAGCTCGTGATCCCGGGATCCTGGGATCAGTCCCACATCAGGCTCCCTGCTCAGCAGGGAGTCTGCTACTCCCTCTCCCACTCCCCCTGCTTGTGTTCCCTCTCTTGCTGTCTCTCCCTCTCTGTCAAATAAATACACAAAATCTTTAAAAAAAAAAAAAAAAAAAAAAGCAGCAGCATGAAGGAACAGAAAAGCTCCCCATAAAGGAAAGAGAATGAAGACACAAGAGTTTGGTTCAAAGAGAGACTAGAGAAAGAAGCGGAAGAAATGGAATTTGCCAGGAGACGTGCCCAGAACCACAGGACCTCGCTCATGCCCTGTTGTTGGGACAGCTAACCCAGAGGTGAGGCAAAGACTGGCAACATCTGTGGTCCCTTCACAAAGCTAAAGACAAGCACAGAGCTGAGGGAAAATCGTTGTTTTTATTAGTGCTATATTTGCCCACTGTTTAAATCCACACTCCAGTATATTAGGGATGAATTCAAACATGGAAATGACATTCATTTCCTTTGAACAGTATGCTGATAAAAGTTAAATTGGATCTAAAATCTGTCCTATCTTTAAAAAAAAATAAAAGTCACCAATTTCAGAAAAACCGGCCAGTACTAAAATAGGAAAATACCAAGTTGGGAATTCATATTTTGTCCAAATTTGATAATTATTGAGTTCCTGTGGATATAAGTTCCAGTTGAATTATCAACCTTGTCTAGACAGACCGAGAATGATTAAAAAAAAAAAATAGCGTATAAGTCAAGTTCGGTGAATGATGGTATACAATGTTGGTATATTTTGGAATGGGGGAAAGTAAATGATATATTTGAGTGTCATTAAGGCTGTCGTGGATGAGAAATGAGGTCACTAAATCTGACAGTGTGCTCATGATTTGGGAGCCAAATTGCCATGGAATGTAAAATTAAGAGAGAGAGAAGCACGGCATACCTAATCCGTGTGCGGGATCCGATCAGTTCCACCCAGAACACAATGGCATTTGCTGAGAACTACTGTGTTTAAAGATCATAAGCATTGTATATTTTAGGATCAGGTTCACAGTTGAAAAAGGGTATGGATAAACTGAGAAAATACAGTTTTACTGAGACCCCCTGACGTTCAAGAATTTTACACTAATCTGAATGGATTTAATTTCCTAAAGCAGAGTATTTGTTGTCTTGATCCCCCGTGGCTGTGGGGAACAGAAAGAGAGATAAACAAGTGTTTAACATTCCTGACTAGACCAAACCTTTGTGCATTATTCAGGATGCAGCTGCTCAGAGGGAAAATTACATATAACATCTTTCCACCCAAAGAGCAGGAACACGTGATCTTCTAACAGATACACTCATGAGACCCCTCCCCTTTTTTTTAGGCGGTTAACAATAACTCTATCCAAAGCGATTTTTATACCAGATGTATCCAAGGGACCAAGGAGAGTGGGAGGTATTCCAGAATTAAAGGCAAAGAATAGTGACATTAAATTAGTGACTGCAAACCAGATGTTTAGAACAAGAACCATTATGGGGCAAGACAAGAGGGCCATTTTTCCCAGCACCACCCACCGCTCACCATTTCCAAAAGGCCTCACGCAGACTTCTGCATTCTCTTCTATTGACTGTTACACATCCAGCCGCAGAGCAAACTGACAAATGTCATACAGCTTTAATCTTGTGTCTCATTATCAGGCCCCACCACCTGTAATGCACGATGAATTAATTCCGTAATTAGGTTGTGAAGAACAATTATAGTCTATTCTTTGGGTGCTTAAGTGTTAATTCATTTAATGTGATCCTCTTTTAAGACCTAGAAATGTGCAGTCCTGTTTTAGCAAGTAGGATTTTTTTTTTTTTGGCGGGGGGGTGCCTTAAAATATAGGGGGAGTAGAAATAGTTCTATTCTCTTTCAACATCAAGAAGCCATGGTCACCAAGGAGGAGGACTATGAAGACAATGTAATTGAAAGGGGGCAGTGGGGGCAGGTAGTGACCATAGCAGACTGAAGAGCTTGCACCCAGATGCCCCACTGAGAAGAAACGGCGCCTACTTAACACTAGCTGATTGTTGCCACGTGGAAATTCAGGCCCTAGTTTACTAGATGTTCCCGTATTTTCAAGAGAAGCCATAAATCAAAATGTTTAATGAAATAATCCCACTTTTTAAAGGCTGACTTAATTTTTATTACACTCTTTACACCAAAACAAAATATATCTGCCACCCAGTGTTAGCCTGTGGATCATCAATTTGGACTCATGACATACTTAAAGATCAAAGTCCAGTTGTAAGGCATTTAAAGGCCCATGGCAATGTGGTGGTCGTCCTAAGACAGTCAGAACACCCCATGTGCTGATTGGGTCCTTGTGCAAATAGGAGCCAAGGCCAGACGTGAGGGGATGACCCAAAGTCATTTCTTCAGTGCGGCTGTTCCCGGGATGTGGACACTGTACGTTAACTGGGGGACATGCCATGTTAAATGCATTGATGTTTCTGTTAGAGACCCCTCACATGAACCATAGGACATTGCCTTTTGAAAATCAAACTTTTATCAGTAGAAAACAAGGAATGAGTGGGTTCTGAATTATTTAATTATGGAAATTGTTCTTAAATAAGGTGAGGTAAGGGGGTAGGCTGAATTCAGGAACCACAAAAGTACAGAACTAGGCTCAAAGAAATAACAACAGATAAAACCGGAAGATTTCCATATACTTATTCAACAGAATATGTACAGGGCGACAAGTATGTCCAGGCACTGTGCAACAAGGTATGCGTGCATAGGTTATTTGATCTTTATGACAACCCTGGGTCTTAGTTTGGGTTCCTGCACAAGCAGAACCGGAGGCAAAATTTTGAGTGCAAGTGTTTAAGAGGTGATTGCAAGAAACACTGGTAGGGGGGTGGAGAAATGAGACAGAGAGGTCGGAAGTCAGAAAAGGGTGTGCTGTCAGTTACCACCATGGGCAACTGGATTTCATTACCAGCAGGGAGCTCCGGGGTACTGTCTAGATTAGGCTCATCAGCTACCCATTCAAAGAGGGAAGGAGCTGGGATATTTATACAATTACTCCCTTTAGTCACCAGCTGAAAGCCGTTCTCAGGGCACTTTCGTTCCTTGGCATTTCAAGCAGCCATGCTTATGTCTTTGGCACCACCAGAGAGCCCCCAGGAAAAGAAATGCAGGTGCTGGCTATGAAAAGTGAGGCCAAATGCACGGAAATGAGCCAGGGAGCTGTGGGCGGAACACAGAGTGTCCGCTGTATACAGCCCTTAAGATCGAACCTACCAGTATCCTCACCTTATAGATGAAGAGACATGCGGAGTCTGCTCTTCAAATAGAAAAGCATTCCCCCCGTGGAAGCTTGCCTTGTCACTCAGGAGCAGGCAGACAAAACTCCTGGGAGAGACAGGGGCATGGAGGGGACAAGTCGTCAGCTACACTGACAGCCGGAGGAGGAAGGCTCTGGCTCTATGCCTTGGTCCCCAGGTTTAAGCACCAACAACGCATCAGTGGGCAGCAGCAAGCAGGGCTTTGATGCCATGATGTCCGTTATCTTTGGGCATCATCAGTGATGATGGGGACATCACAGTGAGCAGAGACAAGAAAGAGGGAAAATGACAAATACTATATAATAACCAAAAGAGCTGTTGTGAGGACCAGGGAGCTACCCCCCAAGACCTTCGATACTATTTCATGAAAAGGTGAGAGTGCAGATATTTCCCTAGACTGTTTGTGACAATTTAGAGTGACCTAATTTTTATCCATAAGGGACAGAAATTAAACACTGAAGGTGCACTGGGCTTCCAGAAATACTTTCCCTTTCCCCACTGAAGGTTGTACCAATAATTTAGGATGACACAGATCAATTACCAAACTATTAAATGTCAGTTAACATCTTTGGAAACTGAATACAAAATGAACCAACTAACACTGCCTTGTTATGGCCCCATTGTGTATAAGAATTAGGTTTAAATGCTTAATGAATATATGAAAATACAATTACCAAGTTATTGCTCTTAGAGAGCTGATTAATAATCATATCATTTTTTCCACTGTGGTCTTGAGTTATTAAACTGGAATATTTCTGCCCTTTTAAGACATGAGAGCGCGCTCTCTCTCTCTCGTGCTCACTCTCTGTCTCTCTCTGCACGCATGCACTGAGGAAAGACCATATGAGCACATAGTGAGAAGGCAGCCATCCGCAAGCTAGAAAGGGAGCCCTTAACAGAAACCGAATCTGCCAGCACCCTGGCCTCAGACTTCCCAGCCTCCAGAACTGTGAGAAGTAAAGGTCTGTTGTTTAAGCCCCCCAGTCTATGGTATTTTGTTATAGCAGCCTGAGTGACTAAGACACTCCCCTGCTAGACTCTGATCAGCTTGGGAATTGGACACAGCCTCTATTCACTATTTCTAGTACCCAAGGGAGAGCCTGGCACATGGTGGGTGCTTATGAATGAAGAAGGGAACCTACCTGTGACTGAATACAATTGTCGTCTTTATTTTGATATAACATAGAACTGAATGATCATATTCAGAAAACATAGGAGTTCGAATCTTGGGTCTACCGCTTATTCACTCAGCAACCATGATCAAGCCACCTGACCCCTGTGAATATCCATTTCCTTCATTGTAAAATGATGGTTAGCTTAGCTTGGCTTCCTCACAGTGGACCATGAGATAAGGACTTGGAAGCAGGTGATTCCGTGAAGGGTGAGAAAGTGGAGAAAGACTGAGATGAGGAAAGCCAGCTGAGCATGTGTTCATGAGAAGGTTATCACTGTGGGCCACGAGAGCTCCATCCCACAAGGGGAGCTCTGACAAATGGTATTAAATGCACTCCCCAGAAACTTCCCACAGGTCAGAAGCTGGGGCAGATTATCTGCTGAGTCCACTCTCTCCCTGGCTGAGGGCAACACTTGCCCCCCACCCCAAGATCTTAATTTCTACTTTCAGGCTCTTCTGTGTGCAGTAGGCCAAGTTTCCATGGTGACAGGTAAAGCCCTTGGGCATCTGAGGTAGAGAGCGGTTTTACGGACGGGAATCAGAGCTACAGGCGAATTTGGGTGGGCCCCTGGGAAGGAGGATGGGGCATGACCAGGATCTGCTGTAAGAACCACCTCACAGAGACACTGGACATATTAACTGAGAGAATGTACACAGAGCACCAACCACAGTGCATCGTCCGTGAAAAATCGCCTACAAATGTTTGTGGTGGTAGTTGCCGTGGTTGTTCTTGTTAAATATGGTGGTGGAAATTGCAACTCATAAAGAGAATACTTGCATTTACAAGTCAATTCCATGATGCTGCTGCCTGTTCTGAATCAAGGTCTTTTGCAAGTACATGAATGACAGCAGTGAAGAAAATACGATTGCTGCCCCCACGGAGCTCACATTCTAGGAGAGAGCCAGACACCAAAGTAGATGTTGATTCCTTGATCTGTCTGCCTTTGTCTCTTTGGGTGGGCTTGCTCTCTCTTTGTGGTATCAAGGGAAAAGGAAAACCATCAGTGCACACACATTTTCTAACTAAAATACCAAATACATCATCACCTCCACAAAATCTTGTACCACATACATGCCTTGTGTGCAATGACCACTGCCTCTATCAATATGGTTATTCTAAGGTGATTCTTTTCCTCCTAACAACTATGACCCCTCAACAGCATCTTAGTTTATGTTTTCCCAGAAGTAGATGCTGAGAAGATGCAAGGGCAAGGAGGGAAACTCCAACGGGGAAGTGGGAAAGTGAGATGGGGGTGGGGGGCGTGGCTGGGGGGGGAGGTAACCAACGTCAGGTGTATTATCAACCAGTTCCACAGTGGGCAACTAGATCTTAATCATAGTAGGGAACTCTGGGAGTCAATGTAGAACACACTTGGGGGATGAGGGATCCCGAGTATTTAATACACAAACTCCCATTAGGCACCAGTTAAGGGGTGCTCCCAGATGGGGGTTAATTCTCTGGCTCTTCTGGGCTGCTGAGCTTTGCCAGTGGAGCAGGTTCTAGCTGCCAGAGGAAGCCTCAGGCAGTTGGAAGTGGGAACACAGAGGAGGCTTAACTGAGAGCTCCCGTGTAGGCAGGTGTCCTACAAAGCCACCGAGAGATTTACTATACAACATAAACTCCATGAGTCCAGGGACTGGGTCTGTTTCCATCATGGATCCCCAGTTTCTAACACATTCCCTGGCACATACTAGGCATTCAGTGAATACTTTTGGATAGATGGGTGGATGGACAGAGGATGGATGGATGGCATTTGCACGGAATCTTAAAGGATGAGTAGGAGTTCACCAGGCACTCCAGGATAAAGGAACATCATAGTAAAAAATACAGAGTTCTGCAAAAACATGCCTCCATGTTAGGGGAGTGTTTAGGACACCCATTCCTTTGTTTAAAAGCTACGCCTGTACACACATATAGATAGATGATGGAATATTACTCAGCCATCAAAAAGAATGGAATCTTGCCATTTGCAATGACATGGATGGAACTAGAGGGTATTATGCTAAGCTAAATAAGTCAGAGAAAAACAAATACCATATGATTTCACTCCTATGTGGAATTTAAGAAACAAAACAGATGAGCAGAAGGGAAGGGAAGGAAAAATAAAATAAGATGAAAACAGAGGGATGCAAACCATAAGAGACTCTTACCTCTAGGGAACAAACGGAGGGTTGCTGGAGGGGAGGTGGGTGGGGGGATGGGGTAACTGGGTGATGGGCATTAAGAAGGGCACGTGATGTAATGAGCACTGGGTGTTATATGCAACTAATGAATCACTAAATTCTATCCCTGAAACTAATAATACACTATGTTAACTAACTTGAATTTAAATTAAAAAAAATCTACAGCTGCTTAGAAAGTGTTTCCTTCTGTGAAGGCATTATCTGCCTCCCTGTAAATTCCACTCTCCTCCTACTTTTGCCCTTTGATGGAACAACAAAAATCTAATTTCTCTTTCCTATCACAGTCCTTCAGATACTTGATGACATGTCCCCTTTCCCCAAACTTAAAAATCGCTAGTGTCTTGTCAATGCCCCTGAAAGATTTTCATCCAGGGAAGTTTTGACATGACATTAGATTTTAGGTCCTCAGATTAAGAGTGTAGGATACAGGGTTGGGCAGTAACTTTAGTGTCCTCCAGATCTGGGTTCAGATTTTGACATGACCAGTTGTGTGACTTGGGGTAAGTAACCTGTCTTCCCTGAACCACGCTCTTCATCTGTGGAATGAAAGGCATAATGCTGATTTCACTGGAAGTGCCAGTGGGCACATAATCAAGTTCATTCTCTTCCACTGAACTTACTGAACTTTTGCCCACCATGTTCCTGCTAAGCCACATCCCTCTGACAGATCTTCCTCCCCACCCGGACTTGTGAGCTTTCATTCTAGAACAAGGATGAGACCACATAAATATCCATGTCACCCAGGCCATTGAACAGAATTTAGTCCAAAGGAGACCACCCTGGTCTCCCTCCCTCCAGCAGCTCAAAGTTAAGCAGCCATTCTTGCTCCAACAAAAGCAGGAAGAAGTACTGCTCACTGGCTTACCTGCTGAGCAAAGGGACTGATTACCCAAGAAAGGGAAGTGTCGCCCACAGAAATCAATACAGATGAGGCTTTGAAAGGGTTGGCTGGCTGCACAGGATTAGATATTGATCTCACTTCTTTTCCCAGTCATTGCTCTGTTAGCCACCTGTGGAGGCCACTTCTAATTTCCTAATACCAAACAAGACAAGAGAGCTCAGCCCAGAGCTGACTAGGTACATGATGGTTGCAGAATGTGAAGGAATTCCCAGTATCATCTAGGAAAACCACAAACACAGGGTAAGAGATCCCTCCAACAGTTCGTGAAAATTTGTGATTGAGTGGAGGGTTAAAACAGAACTGGACACACAGACTGAACTTGGTATGAAACCCAGTCTTCAGCTTCCCCACGGAACTCTGAGATGTCCAGGAAAAATCAGGAGGAGGGGAGAAGGCATATACATAAATGTCTGTTGATCCTCTGGAAAATCCTGCTAATGAAAATTTAGTGCATAAAAATAAGAGAACATTGTTTTGCCTACCAAATTGGAAAAGGGTTTTTTTTTTTCCTTAATGAAAACACTGAGTGATAGCAAGTGTTCAAGGAAATGAAAGGAGTGAATAACTTTTCTGGAGGGCAATCTGACAATACATATCAAAAGCTGTAAAATTCATCATACACTTCAAGCCAGCAATTCCACTGTCAGGAATTGATCTGGAAAATGTAATTAAGAATGTGTGCAGGACTTTGCTACAAGTTAAAAGGCACACGTCCCCTCTTGGAACACAGATTGGGGTGGAAGAAAGGTTGGCTGTGAAGCCCAGGATGGAGTAGGACCTGCAATGAGCAGTTCCCAGATGCTGTGCGGTGGAGGGTCCAGATCTGCCACAGAGAAAACCATATCAAGGCCAAGAGATCCTGGCTAGTTGATAATCATGTGGCCATCACTGTGTTCGGCCCATGGAGAGGACCCCATCCTTGCCCTAGAAGTGTTCACTTTATAAAAGGGGCCATGGGCAATGAAATGGGACCGTGTACCATCTTCTATGAGAAACCATGGAAAATCAGTGAGGGATGCAAAGAACAAGGGGGTTAATTCTACACAATGGGTCAGTAAGGCTGCATCAGGGTTTGACTCATGAACTGAGTCTTGAAAGTAATATTTAGCAAAGGAGACGAGTAGGGGAAGAACATTCCAAGGTATAAGAAGACATTCATGAAGTGCACGTGTACAGGGAAGGGATGAGAGGTAGACCTGGAGAGAGAGAAAAAAAAAAAAAATCACAGGGGCCCCTAAGAGCCACAGTGAGGAAGCTGGGTCGCAGTGACCCAAGCTAGGATCCCAATGCAAGGAAACATGAAAGCTGAAACAGTGGCTCATGTTTTCCTTTAAAAACAAAGTCAAGTACCTTGAACTTGTGACCCAGGTCTTCTTGCTGCCTGTCTCCTCATGACATTCCTTCAAAAATAAAATGTATTTAAAAGCTCAAACTGTGAAAAATTTGTGCAGAATCTCTCTTACTTCCAGAACCATTTGAGACTGCTTTGGTTAGAAAATCTAACTCTTACCAATCTGCTTTACTTCTATCATCTTGCAGGGATGGGCCCCCTCTCATCTTTGCAGCCAATATTCTAGGAGACATAATCACTGAGCCTACCTATTCTACTATTGGTAAGACAACCTTCTAGAGAAATCTGGTTTTCTTCTGTAGACAGAAATTGGTCATTGGCTGCATAAGATCAGTATTCATCCCTGGTTATTTAAATTCATGTAGAAGCAGTCCCTAATACCATGTGAGAGTCAGGGTCAATAAAGAGAGTCTGGACAGCTAAGATTATAATTCTCAGTGGGGGAACAAAACAGGAAATGTTCTAGCCATCTTTCTCTTTAACTTGTATTTTAGTAATTCAATATAGATATAGTAATTCAACATAGATCTACCAGCTACAGAGGGCAAAAAACAAAGATAAACATTCTCTTATAAATTGATAACATGGTTTTGTTGTCACATACTAAGTATTTATTGTACAACTGTCCCCACTATGAAGTCATTGACAGAAGAGATAAGATCAACTATTCCCAAACCAAAGCCATTCTTTTGGTAGCTGCTTCCCAATAGTGTCTACTAATAGCCATAATCATTAAAGCAAGTGACCACAATTATTTCCCTCCCTGTGTCCATGTCTTTTTTCAATGACTCTCAAGCTCTACCATCAACAGGTAGAGTCTACTCTTACTCTTAAAATCCAGATTGGCCTCGTAACTTTCATGATCAAAAGAATGTTGGAGAAGAACTCAGGTGTCAATAAAGTCTAAGTGGGAACCTAGATGTCGACCCCCACTTACTATTAATAAGGCAGCATCCCTCCTCCCCTTAATGTAAAGGTATCAGAAAAAGCCAGCTAAAACAGAGTTAAATAAGATCCAGAGTCTCCTAATACCCAAAATGTCCTGGTTTCAATACAAAATAAATCATAACAAAAACCAGGAATCTAAATGAAAAAAAGACAACTGATAGATGCCAATGATAAGAGGTAGAATTATCCAATAAGAATTTTAAGATTTGTCTATTTTTAAAGAGAGTGTGTGTGTGAACATGCAAGCAGGGGGAAACGCAGATGGAGAGAGAGAATCCTCAAGCAGACTCCCCGCTGACCAGGGAGCCCAACTCAGGGCTCAATCCCAGGACGCTGAGATCATGACCTGAGCTGAAATCAAGAGTTGGATGCTTTACTGACTGAGCCACCCAGGCACCCCAGAATTATCCAAAAAGAATTTTAAAGTAACCATAATAAAAATGTTTCTATGAGCAATTATGAACAGATATGAAACAAATGGAAAAATAAAAGTCTTAGAAAAAAATAAAAGATGAACCAAATGGAGGTTTTAGAACTAAAATATAACTGAAGTTTTAACAACTCAATAGATGGTCTCAACAGCAGAATAGAAGAAAAAGAATTAGTGGCCTGAAAAGCATAAAAGTAGGACAACAGAGAGACAAATAAGCTGAGAAAAAAAAAATGGAGGATTCAGAGACTTTGGGTACTTTAACACAAGATCTAACATTTGTGTTGAGTCCAGAAAAGAGAGGAGAAAGAGCAAGGCCAAAAAAGTACTCAAAGAAGTAACAGCTGAAAACTTTCTAAACATGGCAAAAGACGGAACCTTGCAGATTCAAGAAGTTGAGCAAATCCTGAACAACTTGAATGATGGCAGATTTCTCATTAGAAACAATGGAAGCTAGAAGAAAGTGGCACATCTTTCAAGCACTGAAAGATGTTTTATCCAGTGAAAACATACTTTAAGAATGAAGGAGAAATCAAGACTTTTTAGATGAAGGAAAACTAAGAATTTCTCACCAGCAGACCTACCCAAAAAGAACAGCTAAGGAAAGTTCTAGAAATAGAAATGAAATGATTAAAAAGGGAAACTTGGAACATCAGCAAGGAAGAATGTGGATAATTACAATAGACTTTCCTTCTCTTGAGCTTTCTAATTATGCCTGATGGTTGAAGGAAAAATTATAAAAACATGAACAGGACTTGTATAATAAAAACTACAAACCCCTGGGGCACCTGGATGGCTCAGTTGGTTGGGCATCTGCCTTCAGCTCGGGTCATGGTCCCAGGGTCCTGGGATCGAGTCCCTCATTGGGCTCCCTGCTCAACGGGGAGCGTGCTTCTTCCTCTGCCTCTGCCTTTCTCTCTGTCTCTCATGAATAAATAAAAACAAAAATCTTAAAAAAAAAAAAAAAAAAAAAAACTACAAACCCCTGTGAAGGAAATCAAAGAAGATCTAAATAAATGGAAAACACATGTTGGGTTGGAATATTCAACACTGTAAAACTTAATTGTCCTCAAACTGATATACAGGTTTAATGCATTTACTATCAAAATCCCATCAAGACTTTTTGCATATAAAGATTCTAAAATTTATATGAAAATGCAAAGGCATAACAACTAAAACCTTTTGAAAAAGACTAATGTGGGATGAACTCATACGCAATTTCAAGACATATTATATAGTTATATTCATCACCACAGTATAGAATTGGCAGAAGGGTAAATGAAACAGATCAAATATTAGAACAAGGAAGCCTCAGACAGACCCACACAAATATGCCCAACTGATTTTTGACAAAGTACAATTCAATGGGAAAAAATAAAGCCTTTCAACAAAGTATTCTGGAGCAATTGGGCATTCATAGACAAAAGAAAAATGAATCTTGACCTAATTCTCACAACTCAGATGAAAATTAACTTAAGATGGAGAACAGGGCGCCTGGGTGGCTCAGTCGGTTAAGCGACTGCCTTCGGCTCAGGTCATGATCCTGGAGTCCAGGGATCGAGTCCCGCATCAGGCTCCCTGCTCAGCGGGGAGTCTGCTTCTCCCTCTGACCCTCCTCCCTCTCGTGCTCTCTGTCTCTCATTCTCTCGCGCAAAAAAAAAAAAAAAAAAAAAAAAGATGGAGAACAGACTTATTTAACAGAAAACATAAAACTAAAAAAATTTTATAGAAGAAATTCTTCTGGATCCACAGGTAGGCAGAGTTCTTAGACTTGACCTCAAAGCATGATCCATAAAAAAATTATTCATAGACTGGACTTCACTGAAATTAAATGCTTCTGCTCTGTGAAAGACCAAGTGAAGAGGATGAAAACACAGGCTAGAGGATGGGAGAAAATATTTGCAAAACACATATCCAACAGAGGACTAGCATCTAAAATATATATATATATAAAGAATTCTTTCAAAATCAACAGTAAGGAGGGAAAAAAGGCAATACCATTAGAAAATGGGCAGATGACATGAGACATTTCACTTAGAAGATACATAGATGCACATAAAAAGATGTTTAACATTATTAGCCATTAGGGAAACACAAAATCATAGTATCACTGCACATCTACTGGAATAACTCGATTTTTTTTAAGTGACACCACCAGATTCCAGGGAGGTTGTGAAGAAACAGGATCACGCATATACTGCTGATGGGAACGTAAAATGATCTGGCCACTCTGGAAAACAATTTAGCAGTTTCTCTTTAAAAAAAAAAAATCTAAACGTGGCAGTGCCATACAACTCAGGTATTATGCTCCTGGGCATTTATCCAAGAGAAATGAAAGCTTAACATTCACGCAAGCATCTATATACAAATGCTTATGGAGGTTTACTCATAATGGCCAAAAATTGGAAGCCATGATCTTGACCAGATCAGTGCCTGTATCCTGGCTGCAGTGTTACACCAGTTTCCTAAGGTAACACCACAGGAGGAAACTGGGTAAAGGGTGCACAGGATCGCTCTGTATTACTTCGTACAGCTGCGTGTGAATCTACAGTTGTCTCAAAACAAACATTTTCATTTAAAAAGTAAATAAAACGTGTGGCAGAAATGATGCCGTGCCAATTCCAAGCCCACATCTTAAGAAACCTTCACAGCTCCCTTTTCAAAACTCTACCCAGACACCAGGTGAACAGCCTAGGCTAGCCTGCTGGGAGATGAGAGACCATGTCAAACAAGACCAGCCATCCCAGCTGAAGTCATTCTGCATTAACCAGCTCCCCAGCAACCTGACAGGCAGGCCACCCCAGACACAGGACTGAGCCCAGCAGAGACCAGAAGAAAGGCCCAGCTGGGCCCTGCATCCCTGCTAACTGTGAGCTAAGTAAATAGCTGTTGATTTGAGACCCTGAAGTTTTGGGTGCTTTGTTACATAGTAAAAGCTAACTGATAAAACTCAACATATTGACATTTTTTGAAACCAACTTACCTTGGAAGTTTCCCTAGAAAGTTATTTTGTTTAAAGTTAGATGCTTTGTAATATTTTTTGTTTGAATTGGGCATTTAGTAAGCCCTATTTGTAAATCATCTAGGCTAAAATGCCTACCAAGCTAGACTCTTCCAAGTAGAAGTCTGAATCTGAATTTTTTTAAAGATTTTATTTATTTGAAATAGAGAGAGCGTGAATAGAAGAATAGATGAAGAGTGAGAAGTGAGAAGCTCCTCAGCCGGGAGCCCAATGCAGGGCTCGATCCCAGGACCCTGAAATCGTTACCTGAGCCAAAGGCAGACACTTAAATGACTGAGCCACCCAGGCGCTGAATGTTTAACACACACTCCCCACCACCAGCACCACTACCACGTGCTTCTGATAGTCAAGTTCTGATAGTTACGTTTATGAACTACAGCCTCACCCAGGGACTTAAAGTCCCCAAGAGCCCTCAGCCTGTTGGTTTGAGAACTAAGGAGCTCCCCAAATGAAATCTAAAACTGGCTCCCTGTAAACAGAGGGCAGGGAGAGACCAAGAAAAGAGGCCACTCCAGGTGGGTAGGTGGCAGGCTCAAAAAGCAAGGAAACTTACCCAGCAGGCTTATCTTGGGCGGCCACGGGGTCAGCACCTGCCTGCCAGAATCTTAATGGTATACAGAGAGGTCTTGATGGGGCTCAATCACTTATGCCATCCAGATGGTCTCAACACCACATTGCTCCCTCAAGGCTATGTCCTTGAAAATAGCTCCCACCGTGGGAAGGATGGGTAGAATGTACATTCCAAGAATGGAGAGGGCATGTGGAACCTCCCACCTGGGTCCAGCTCTGGGGTCAACCAGTACTCACATCCTCTCGATGACCTCCAGCATCGGGGGTTATTGAGAGAGGTCTACCCTGGCTCCCTTGTTCCCTGGGTGGGGTAACACTGAGCTGTGTTCTACACCAGCCCCCAGAGTTCCCATGGTGCTAACTTTCTCGACCACACACCCTTTACTACCTTCCCTCCCCTCCCCTCCTGGTGCTTCCTGGTGTCACCTCCTACAAACACCACCTGCCCTGGAATCCTTGTCTCAGGGTCCTCTCCTGGGAGGCCTCCTCAAAACAGATGAAAGCCAGAGACATTGAGATAATGATAAATATTGGTTAGATTTTAAAATGCTATATATGTAAGTAAAAATGATTGCATTCCTACTAGGGATCAGTTTTGGTGCTAGCCCAGAAAGGGCACAGGGCAGAAGAGCTGGGGGTGGCGAGGAGGGGGATGGTACCCATCTCATGCGTTTCTGCAGCTATGGTCCCCCCTCCGACAGAGCTGAGAGTTTAGTTGGGGGCAGGGAAGCTGGCCCACGAAAACACAGAGGAGGAGAGACCGGAGCGCACAATGAGAGAGGCATCAGGCCCAGCCTGGGTCTCCAGATTAGGCACCCAGGTTCACAGCAGGGGCAGAAGTCACCACCAACCAGGGTTTCCTGAGGTGGAGAATCAGCAAGCCTCCTGGGTCTGAAGGCGGCAAAGTTTATAAGGTATTTTCACCTCCACGACAGCCTTATAGGTAGATGGGAAGAGTCCTATCATCATTCGTGCCATTTTTCATGGAAGGGAACGGGGCACAGTGAGGTCCAAATTAGTACAAGTCAGAACAGAGCTGGCTCGAGTCCTCCTGTAGGTCTGCATTGCCAGAGGCTTATTTGAGGGTGGAAGTCAGCCAGGACCCCATTCTGCTAGGAGTTCCCTCCTAAGGATTCCAGCTAAGGGAATACCAAGACACTGCCCCGGTCACTGCCTGCTCTGAAGCCCCAGGGCAGGGAGTGTTTCTAGAAGGAAGGGTTCCTGGGGGCTCAGTTCTCAGCCCAGCTAAGAATGGGGACCCAGTCCCCACCTCAGTTAGTGGGATTTTCCCATCCTATCTCCTTACCTCACCTCCCAAATCCCCTGTTTTCTGCCTCCTTACCCACACCCCTGTCTGGCTTGGCCCCTCTACTCCCAGGGGACACTTCCTAACTCCAGGAAGCTAGAGGGATAGCAGAACGCTGGTTCCCATAGCAACAGGGCCAGGTTCACAAGGCAACAAGGTCTTGCCTTTGTAGTCAGCTCCATTATAACGGTCAGCGGCCAAGGCAATTTCAGGTCAGCCTGTGAGGTTAATTTGTCTGCAGCTTTCTCTGCACAGAAGCCCACCCCCAGCATGGAAGAAAACGTTAAGTCATCAGCCCAAACAACATTAGTAATCCAGGACCAAATCCAGTGTTGAGTTTCCCCACTCAAACTTGAGGAAGCCAGCCCAGTTAAACAGTACATGGTCCTCTAATCAGCGCACAATCTCTGAGCAGGTCCTGGGCAGCATCCGAGGGCACATGGGGACTTCCAGTATGAGCCAGCACGTGCTGATAGACACTAGAGCAGGCACGAGTGCTCACCAAGCCTCTCTCTCAGCCCCATCCCTGGGTTAAGGGCAGTGGACAAGAAGGGGAAACATAGGAACCGGCTCCAAGGAGGGAGTCTGGGAGTGGGACCCACACAGTGGCTGGTTGTCAGGAAACACTGTGTTCCCTGTATTCCTCTCCCAGTTCAGAGGGAGTTTTGACAACCTCTTTGGGACCTGCCAGAGCGCAGTCCTGCTGGGCAATAGTGGTCTGCCCAGTTGGAAGGCTCTACCCCCGCCTGAGCCCTCTCCTGATTCCTCAAAGATCTCCCTTAGAATGAGCCAGCTCTGTGGATGGACAACCAGGGCCTCTTCATTGCCTGAGGCTTAATTAGAAGACCCTTCATCTCCGGCACTGGCCCTGCGGAAGCCCTAGAAACACCTGCTCCACCACTCCACAGCTGAAGCCCAGGATGCCTGCAGGTGCGACACGGCCGAGGGGAGCCTGGCGCAGGTCCCCGCCCGTGTCCAGGTGAGTGCACGCTCACGTGTGCCATGGGTGTGAGCAGGTCATTTACTGCCAGCCAGAGGTAGTTAGGGTACGGCTTCCAGCATAATTTTTAGCCCACTGCATTTGGACAGCACATTCCGACATCCTTATTAGATCAAGGGGACCAGGGGCGCCT
The DNA here is from genome assembly GCF_011800145.1 of Mirounga leonina. Classification (NCBI taxonomy): domain Eukaryota; kingdom Metazoa; phylum Chordata; class Mammalia; order Carnivora; family Phocidae; genus Mirounga; species Mirounga leonina. Next base: position 32,394,150 of record NW_023270374.1, on the reverse strand, counting down.
GGTTGACTCCGTCGGCAGAGCATCCAACTCTTGATCTTGGAGTTGTAAGTTCGAGTCCCACATTGGGTGTAGAGATTACTTAAATACAACTTTAAAAAAAAAAAAAAGAACAAGTGGACCCAAAAAGGAGTGGGAATAGCAAGTGCTACCATCTGAGCGCTCAGTGCTCACCGAGAACCGCATTGAGCCCGCACCGGGTATGAGGTTATCTGAGCCTCCCTACAACCCCGTGAAGGAGGATTAGTTTTGTTGTTGTTGTTGTTTCAAGATTTTATTTATTTGACAGAGAGAGACACAGCGAGAGAGGGAACACAAGCAGGAGGAGCGGGAGAGGGAGAAGCAGGCTTCCCGCTGAGCAGGGAGCCCAATGCCGGGGCTCGAGCCCAGGACGCTAGGATCATGACCTGAGCCAAAGGCAGACGCTTAACGACTGAGCCACCCAGGCGCCCCGAGGAGGACTAGTTCTTATGGGGAAGGAAACAAGGCCTAGCAAAGTGAAGTTACTCACCCAGAGTCAGATGGCCAGTAGGCAGTGCTGCTGGAATTTGAATGGAGAACTCTGGGACGCCAAATCCCACAGTGCTAATACTGTTCCTCACCCCCGAGCCTGGAAGCAGAAACAAAAAGCCAATTCCAAAGGCAACAGTCCATGTGCAAGCATCCAGCACAGGGGAGTTATGGGGCTGAGGAGTCAGTGAGGGGAAACGGTAGCAAGTCTGCAAGGAAAAATGACGGGGGCCACTGAACACCTCAGTCTCTCGGAGGCGGAGCTTCTCATCAGAATGAGACTATGGCCAGGGTGGGGAGGGAGAGAGGTATAGTGTCATCCTACCTGTTGGATCTAAGCTGTACGTGGAACTTCTGGGGGCTCACCCTGGGAGCTTGGGGTGCAATCTGAAACCGGCCCAAGGCCAGAGGGCAGGTGGGAACCCAGGGAAGAGGTCACTCGAGATCAGCAGGTGGCAGGTGTAATAAGCAAGGGAACTTACACACGACGCTTGTCTTGGGCTCCGGAAGCCAGCAGATCTCAGCGCCTGCCTGCCAGAACCTTAAAAGTTTACAGAGAGGCCTTTACGGGGCTCAGTCACATGCACTGGCCGGAGGGTCTCAACAACACTTCGCTCCCTCAAGGCTACATCCTTGAAAATGGCTCCCACTGTGGGAACGGTGGGCGGAGGTACATTCTAAGGACAGGGCAGGGGGAGGAGCCTCTGATTGCCCTGGGGTCAACAGGAGGTCATGTCCCCTTGATGACCTCCTCCAACACCAGAGAACTCTTCATCTGCCCACGACTGTTACTTGAGCAAAAAATGAACACCTAGTAGTAACAGCAATGGGGCCTGGATCTGGGAGGGTGCTCACTTTAGTCTGCACGCAGCAGAGAAATTGGGGTCTGGGCTCACCGTGCCTGCAGGGGTGTGGGGGGTGGTCCAGCAAGGCCTCTGTGAAATGGCGGAGGACGTGGCCTATAACGCCAATGAGTGTGCAGGGGTCAAGACAGGGAACCAGTCTGCATAATCAGGAGATTGCTTACAAGCAGGGGCATTGGGAAAAGACGTGACTAGTTGAGCGTAAGGGGAGCCAGGTTTCTCCTGCTGGAGAAGGAGGCAAGGAGTTCGATTGGAACAGGAGACACCTGGGGAGGGGACTCAGTGTTTAATATACGCAGATAACTGTATCAGCAGGATCTAATCATGAAGAAACATCAGAGTCAAACTAAGAAACATTCTAGAAAGCATCCAGCCCATACATTTCGAAAATGCCAAGGTCACGGAAGGATGGAAAAACCAAGGAACTATTCCAGATTAAAGAGGACTAAAGAGTTGGGGCGCCTGGGTGGCTCATTCGTTAAGCGTCTGCCTTCAGCTCAGGTCATGATCTCAGGGTCCTGGGATCGAGCCCCACATCGGGCTCCCTGCTCCGCAGGAGGCCTGCTTCTCCCTCTCCCACTCCCCCTGCTTGTGTTCCCTCTCTCGCTGTGTCTCTCTCTGTCAAATAAATAAATAAAATCTTAAAAAAAAAAAAAAAGAGGACTAAAGAGTTATGATAAGTGCCGCATAGTACTTACTGGGTAAATCCTGGACCCAAAAGCAAGGGTGCTGATAAATGACAGTTACCCAAGGCAAGATCTGAATGGTTCTGTGGATTGGGTGGTATTCCTGTCTCAGTGTTAATGTCCTTGTTTATAGTTGTACTGAGGTGATGTAAAAGAGTGTCTTGGTTTGGGGAAAATACCCACTGAAGTATTTAGAGGTAATTAGCCGTATCTGCAGCTTACTGTCAAAGGGTTCAGAAAAAGCAGAGAGAGAGAGAGAGACAGAAAGAGAAAGAATAATGAGGCAAACATGGGAAAATGTTAAAAACTGGAGAATTTGAGTTAAGAGTATACTAGAATCCTTTGTTCAATTTTTGCAAATTGTCTATAAGTTTTAAGTTATTTAAAAAATTTTTGAAGGCATTGTGTTTGTTGGGGTGCCTGGGTGGCTCAGTTGGTTAAGTGTCTGCCTTCGGCTCAGCTCATGATCCCAGGGTCCTGGGATTGAGTCCACATTGGGGGACTCCCTAGCAGAGCAGGGAGCCCGCTTCTCCCTCTGCCTCTGCCTGCCACTCCCCCTGCTTATGCTCTCTCTCTGTGTCAAATAAATAAATAAATAAAATCTTTAAAAAAATAAAAAATAAAGACATTGTGTTTGTGGCTAAAGTAAAAACAAGAAATAACAGGTGTTGGCAAGGATGTGGAGAAAAAGGAACCCTCGTGCACTGTTGGTGGGAATGCAAACCGATGCAACCACTGCGGAAAACAGTATGGAGGCTCATCAAAAAGTTGAAAATAGAGCTACCATATGATCCAGTAATCACACTACTGGATATTTATCCAAAGAATATGAAAATCCTAATTTGAAGGGATACATGCCCCCCTATGTTTATAGCAGCATTATTTACAATAGCCAAATTATGGAAACAGCTCAGGTGTCCATCAATTGATGAATGGATAAAGATATAGTATATATATATGTATGTACACACGAGATGTAGTATATAGTACATATCTCGTATATAGATACACACATACACAAGATATAGGGTATATATGTACACACACACACAACGGAATATTACTCAACCATAAAAACAAATGGAATCTTGCCATTTGCAACATGGATAGAGCTAAAAGAGTAATGCTAAGTGAAATAAGCCAGTCAGAGAAAGACAAATATCATGTGGTTTCATATGTGGAATTTAAGAAACAAAACAAAGGAACAAAGAGAAAAAAGAGAAAAAACAAAAACAGACTCTTCATTAAAGAACAAAGAGATGGTTACCAGAGGGGAGGTAGGTAGGGGGTGAGTGAAATAGGTGAAGGGGATTAAGAGTACAGTTGTCATGGTGAGCACTGAGTAATATATGGAATTGTTGAATCACTATATTGTACACTTGAAACTAATACAACACCATGTTAACTACACTGGAGATAAAATAAAATTTTTTAAGAAGACATTCTCTTGTGTTCCATTATATATTCGGTTGTTACTGCTGCCTTGCCTACTCTAATCAATATGTAACTATTTTGTTCCAAGGAGTCAGAATGTATCATGAGCGTAAATCTTTACTGAACAGGGTCTGTGTACCAGAGGCTGTGCCAGATTTTTTGGACAGAAGACCAGCATGGTCTCTGCCCTCCAGGAGCTCCCAGTAAGATATGGTAGATAGTAAACAAATTATATAATTTTTAAACCCAATTACGGTAAATGCTGGAGGAAGGGTTTGTAACAGGGTGATCTAACCTCATCTGGGGGTGTCAGGGAGGGTTTCTCCAAAGAAATGGTGTTTAACAGTTTAAGAAATTTATCCCAGGTACAAAGACAGATTACAATCAAAATGGGAGGGCTTAAGTGTTCAATATCCTACCATGTTCTTTTCAAGGTTTTGGACATCCCCTAAACAGACTATTATTTTCTTGTGAAAATGTTGAAAAACTGTCGATGTGTATAGGAATATACCCAAGGATTGCCATTGATATTTGAATAATTTTAAACTTCCTGATTCTATCCTTGCCACTTTATAACTTATTTATGCTGCAACCAGAGGACTCTGTTGAAAGACTCTGTTGAAAGAGATATGATAAGACCATATCTCTCTCTGCTTAAAACCCTCCAATTACTTTCCATCTGTATCTGCTATCTATTGCTTAAGTGATAACCACCTAGCAAAGAACCAAACTGGAATAGCATGGAGCCACAAATATGTGGGGTTCTACGGATTGGGCTGGACTCAGATGCTCTTGGTTGGGCTCACCCAAAATACCTGGGGGGGCCAGCTGCACATCGTTTCATCTAGGATGGCCTCAGCGGGGATATGCTGATTGCCTCAGTGTGTTTCCACAGTTCCACCCTCCTACGGACTAGCCCGGGCAAGTTCTCATGACCAAGGCAGAGGAGCAAGAATGAGTAAGCCCAATCATGCAAGTGTGTTGTGAGACTCCACTTGAATCCTGTTTGCAAACATACCATTAGTCAAAGCAAGTAACATGGCCAAGCCCAGAATCAGATGGAAAGGCAGTGCTAAGTTATATGGCAACAATCATGGATATAAGGAGGAGTGAAGAACTGGGATCATTAATATTAATCGTTAATATTCATTGGGGTCATTAACATTAATATGATCAACCAAACACAATATCTCATATAGAATAAGATCCAAGTGCCTCGCCACAGCCTAGGTGATCTGACCCTGTTGACCTTTCAAATGTCATCAAATGTCCCTTTGCTTTACTGAGTGCTAATTTTCAGGGCTTAGCCTGGGCCTGGCACATAAGTGCACAATAAATATTTCTTCATTAAATGAATGAATGGATGTACCATCGTTTTCCTTTGATACATATGTGCTGTTTAATTGGGAGTTAATTTGTTTCTAAAAAATTCAACATGTTTTTTTTAATTTTCAGTTTCAGCATATATCATAGATGCTTCTATTATCTCCCCCACAAAGTCTGGGAACTTAAAAAATGTTTAGGCTGTTGTAGCAGCAATAGATATCATTATGAATTGGGCTTTATTTTAAGGTACTAATTGAATATCTGCCCCATAAAGTTAAGAGCATGGTGGTGCCTCCTTGCAATAAATACTTCAGTATTAAAGGAGAAAGAAGACTTGGGCTACAGACAGATCAGGAAAAGGAGAGATTGGGTTTCCCCAAACCATGGTTATTGCTCTGACAGAATGGCTGATTTAGGAACTAGTTCTCTTCTGGGGTGTTCTGGGTCTATAGCACGAATCTGGGGAGGCTGCATAGTTGAGTGGTTTTGGGAAAGCCTGTACTCCAACTTGTTTCTTCTGGGAGCATGTTAAAGAGTTACTATGGATTGTGGAGTCCAGACTGTTACCTCCACATCTGTGTTTGCTCACCGTGTCCCCAGCACCTAGCTCAGTGGGCTGGAGATAAATCTTTGTGGAATGAATGAATGAACTAGGTAAAATGAATTAATTAAGATCATGAGAATGGAGGGAATATGAAAAATGACAAGGGAAATGCCAGCACCAGGGAACTGATTTGATATTGGGACAGAGGTGAGTAATGAAGAAGTTCTAGGGGAAAAAAAGAGAAAAAGCCAAAGAAGGCCTCTGGGGTCTTTGGAATCTGGGGGCCCAGAAGCCAAATTTGCAAATTCTCCAGGATTTAGGAATGGTGTAGCCAATTCTCTTCAATGCTCAAGCCATAATCCCCAGATGCCCTTACCATTTCTGTGCATGCAAGCCTCACTACTAGTAGCCACACCTACATCTTTGTCAGAAGCCTGCCTTCAGGCTTTCCCAATGAACCCATCTAGCTGGTGTCTGAAAGTTAATATCCCCATGATAGGTATTGGGGTATAACTATCCCAACTCCCTCACCCTTTAAGATAAATCTGAGGTGTGTGTTTTTTGAGGTCTTTCAAAGTTTCCCCCAGGGAATTAATCTCCAGGTGCTCACCGTGGCAACTGGATTGATAACTCATTCTTTATTTGCTGCCTTTCCTTCCTTAGATTACCTCCCTCCTCATCTACTCATACTCCTTGCATCTCCCAGTGAAATGCTTGTACTCTAGTCCGTGGCTCAGAATCTTCTCTGGAGGAACCCCAAGCTGAGACACATGGGTTGTGAGCAAAGCAATTCTAGAACAAGAACTATGCTCCAGCAAGACACATCTTGCACCCCACCCGGAACTAGAGGAGCTCCCTCTGCACTCCCGCCTACGTAACCCAGTATTTCCCTTTCCCACTCATCGCGGGCCTCAGCTCCGAGGATTCCAAAGTGCCCTAAATGTGCAGCTTTGCTATTTACTTCACAGGATGCAGAATCCATTTTTGCTTTATCTCTTTCCAGACAGTTGGTTTGTTTTAATGGACTTCTCTTCTGCCCGTGCATAATTCTTCTCTAAATCAACTTCTCAGCCCCACATAATACACACTGGGCTGTAGCTCATTTCTTTTACATCCTTCCTTCTTCTGTTTATGCAAAGGTATAATTAACTATGAATTGCTGGGTAGGCAACAGGAAAAAGCCCACCCACCACACCATGTGGGGTTGTGTGGCTCAACCTTGATGAGGAGAGAAAATCAACAGAGAAATGTCATGAGAAAGGGCCAGAAGGTGAGGCTAAAGCATAAAGATTTTAATCCTCTTGCCACCACTCTCAGTGATTCCATTATCCACTAAATATGAAGTTGCTGTTGTGTGCTTGGCATTGTTCCACACGTGAGGGTGAGTGAATCAGAGAGACATGAGCCCTGTCCTCACAGAGTTTATAGTCTACCAGGAGAAATAGACCAATAGTGTCTTAGCTATCTATTGCCACATAACAAATTACCCATTACTTGCTTCAAATGACAATAAACATCCATTATATCTCCCATTTCAATTCCAATATCTCAAAGAGGGGACACACTTAGGTCAGGAACTCAGGAGCCACTTGACCGGGCAGTTCTGGCAGAATGTCTCCTGTAAGACTACAGTGACAGTCATCTGGGCTGCACACAGCTGACGGCTTGACTGGGTCGATGGATCCACTTCCAAGGTGGCTTGTTTATGTGTCTGGCAAGTTGACATTGGCTGTGAGTAGGAGGCCCCAGTCACTCCTCATGTGGGCCTCTCCATGGGATGCTTGAGCATCCCTATGGCAAGGCAGATGGCTTCCCAAAGCAAGGCAAAGCTATGCCCTCTTTGACCTTGAAAGTGATACGTCATGGGGCGCCTGGGTGGCTCAGTTGGTTAAGCGACTGCCTTCGGCTCAGGTCATGATCCTGGAGTCCCGGGATCGTGATCCGCATCAGGCTCCCTGCTCAGCAGGGAGTCTGCTTCTCCCTCTGACCCTCCCCCCTCATGCTCTCTCTATCTCATTCTCTCTCTCAAATAAATAAATAAAATCTTAAAAAAAAAAAAAGTGATACGTCATTTCTGCTAGACTCCAGTAGCCACCCACACCAGCGTGATTCAGTGTGGGAGGAGATAAGCAATGACATAAATACTGGGAGGTGAGGACCCCTGGGTGCTCTCTCAGAAACTGTCCACCACAATAAGGAAACAAGTAAAGAAGACAAAAATCATAGACTGTGATCAGTAATGTTAAAATAGAGTAATACTGATAGTGACTGGCAGGGTGCAACAGGTTACATAGCAAAAGCAGTCAGGGAAGGCCTCTTTCTAACTGTGTAAGCCAACAGAATTTCCCTACACTTTTTTATCCCTCAGTGTACTCACCGATCAAAGGGAAACAATAATCGTTCTTAGCTCACAGGGTGGTGCGAGGCTCAAATGGGACCAGGACTATAGAAGTCCAACTGTTAGTTTGGTTCCTGCATGCAAGTGGCTACACTTCTGCTTCCAAAGGACCAATAACCCTAACTGGGATGGGTGGGTGGTCCCGGTGCTGCCAGCTTCTGAAGGGAAGTCATAAAAATATTTGGGCAGAGACCAGAGCTATGAGGACCCAGCTGTGCTGCACATCAGCAAAAGAGAGACTTGATTGTTCTCCAGCTTCCAGCTAAGACAACACACTTGGGTAAAGAGTATTTGTTGGGGCGCCTGGGTGGCTCAGTCAGTTAAGCGTCTGCCTTCAGCTCAGGTCATGATCCCAGGGTCCTGGGATTGAGCCCCGCATCAGGCTCCCTGCTCAGCGGGGAGCCTGCTTCTCCCTCTTCCACCCCCGCTGCTTGTGTTCCCTCCCTTGCTGTGTCTCTCTCTGTCAAATAAATAAAATCTTTAAAAAAAAAAAAAAAGAGTATTTGTCAAGCTCCGCATCCTGGGTGAGGCATAGATGTGAGCAGGGATGATCCATTCCTCAGGAGAAGGACATCTTTCCCATGTAATTTCTGCCCAGTGGGTGCTAGACAGAGCAAAAGGATTTTAGAATTCGAAATTCTGGATGTGAAAGAGAGGCCCAGTTGGACTTTGTCATTTTTCCACCCTCTGTTCTGGGCAGGAAATGAGAGTCAGGATCCAGTCCTGGAGCTCCTTCTGCTTTATTTTGCCAGCTGCTGGACATTTTCAAGTTTCTCTCTCCCCATGAGCAAAAGGAGGTAGTCTGACCATCAGCAAAGATAAAAATATGATACACAGTGCTCCAGATGGTGCAAGAAAGTGGGCGCTGTTCTACAAGACTGAAGGGAGTAAAAGTGGGTTTGACCCCTCTGGGGGGCACCTTGACAATCGTCGCAATCATTCGTTTTTAAAGAACATATCTTTGAAGGAGCAATCCCATGCATAGAATTTATCTTAGTAGAATAATTAAGGCTGTGCACCAAATCACATGTATTTACATGGAAAAAAAATTTTAAGACGTTATTACATTTTTAAAAGGAATTTGCAAGATAACATATACAATATGATCCTACTTTCTGGGAAAAAGAGAGTTTTGATCAACGTAGTGAGGAGAGTTCATATTTTCACAAGGGCAATTACAAAATATTTAGGACTGAGAAGCAATGAAAATACTGTCCACCAATATTGCTGGGTAGAGCTAAAGTAAGACATCAAAGAAACTGTGTAGGCTTAATACATTATCAAAGAAAGAAATGTGGTTTAAGGGCGCCTGGGTGGTTCAGTCAATTAAGCGTCTACCTTCGGCTCAGGTCATGATCTCGGGGTCCTGGGATCGAGTCCCGCACCGGGCTCCCTGCTCAGCGGGGAGTCTGCATCTCCCTCTGCCTCTACCCCTCGCCACCCCCCAGCCTCCTACTTATGCATGGTCTCTCTAATAAATAAATAAAATCTTAAAAAAAAAAAAAAGAAATGTGGTTCGGACTAGTAACTATACCTCAATATCTGTCCTCCTTCTTTCCTATAATAATAAAACCTCTGATTTTTAAGTAGGCACATAGCTACAGAATACAGGCCATATTTCTCAGCCTGTCTTGCAGTTAGGATGTCCAGTGTTGAAGTTCTGGCCAGTGGATTGTATAAAGAAGTAATATGTACAGTTTTCTGATCATGTCCTCAACCTGACTCCTCAATACTTTTCACCTTCCTGCTGACTGAAATATATACATGGCAGCAGTGTGTTTGCTGTGATATAATAAATAATTTGCCTGGCCTCTGTCCTGGGTTCCCAGTACAGAGCTTCAAAAGCCCTTGGAATGTCCTGAGTGATAGAGAGCATCTCTTTGATGCAAATGAAGTGACTCTAGGTAAGACCCTATATCACTTCAGGATAGGGGTGGGGGACTGGTCACCAGAAGGACCAAGCATGGGATTAGTGAGCTAAGACTTTCAGGCACTTAACCTCTGGGAAAGGAAGGGGGATCTGGATATTGAGTTTAATCATGTGGCCAATGATTCAATCAATCGTGCTTATGTAATGTAAACCCAATAAAAACCCTGGACTCGAAGCCCAGAGGAGCTTCCAGACTGGTATCCACACTGATGTGCGGGGTGGGTGGTACACCCTTTCCACAGGGAAAGCACCTGGAAGCCCTGCGTTTGGGATCCTCCTACTTCCTCCTGTGTGTACCCTTTAGAAGAAAAGTGCAATCATAAGTATAGCACTTTCATTGAATTCTGTGGATCATGATAGCAAATTATCACACCTGCAGGGTGTTGTGGAAATCTCCTGGACTGGTTGGTAGCCAACTGGTCAGAAACTCAGGTAGCCTCGGAACACAACCTGCAGTCTGGAGTGGGGGCAGTCTTGAGAAAGAATGAGCCCTTAAGTTGTGAGATCTGATGCTAACTTGGGTTGGTGAGCATCAGAACAGAATTGCAATACATCCAGTTGGGATGGAAATAGAGCAGTGCAACCAACCCTACCAGTTTTCCCAGGACATGGGAACTTCAGTGCCACCAGAAAGTCCCAGGCAAACCAGGACAAATCACTCTCTGTTGTGGTGCTTCTGTAGTCCTAAGGACAAGGGCAACACCCTAAGGATTGGTGGAGAAAAAGAGAGGAAGATCCTGCATCCCTAAGGATTTCATGGAGCAGAACCTCCTCCACGTAAGCCTGGACTGCCCACCTCTAGTGTTTTATATGAGAAATAAACATTTATCTTGTGAAAGCCACTATTTTTGTTAAACACAGATCCCACCTAATTTTGGTACCTGAAAGTGGAGGGCTGAATGTAACAGAAGCAAACATCTATATGGCTTTAGACTACCGGCTGGGTGATAGGCATTGCTGACTCAGTATGGGTTGGAAAATTAGTAATCCTTGTTCTGCAGTGATTATATACTTGGCAAAATAGTAATGCTCTACTTTGCAACACAGACCATGTGTTCACTAAGCCTGTTGTGCTGGGGAGTATATACATAATATAGAAAGAATCTTGGTCTGTTGCTGCTGCTTGTGGATTTCAGCAAAATCCTAATGCAAAGATACAAATCCAAGCTAAAGCCAGCCTGTGTGCTACAAAAATGGAAGAAAATACAGCACTGAAGCCACTCTGTGCTTGTGGTTTACAATCTAAGTTGACCAGGAGTCTGGCCTTTCGGGGCTTTTCAGGATTGAAAAGGCCAATTACTTTCATACCTCCAAACTGAAGCTATTAAGGATGATAATTCTGTGATGTCAGACTTAGCAGGAAATAATGCCATGGCCCCAAAGTTTTATCAACACCTTTTTTTTTAAGATTTTATTTATTTATTTGTCAGAGAGAGAGAGCCCAAGCAGGGGAAGCAGCAGAGGGAGAAGCAGGCTCCCCGCTGAGCAGGGAGCCCGATGCGGGACTCGATCCCAGGACCCTGGGCTCACGACCCGAGCCGAAGGCAGACACTTAACTGACTGAGCCACCCAGGCATCCCTCAACACCTTCTTTTAAAAGATGTTTTTTTCCATAAAATTGGAGGTGGCATGGAGGAAACTGTTCAAATAGTAGAGTTGTTTTTCCCACCCAAGTCTTTGTGTTAGATGCAACTAGTTAGCTCCCACTCAGCTGAAGGATGGAGTAATGAGCAAGGCACCTTTAAAAGAAAAATTTTAAAAGTAACACAAGAATTTTCAGGTTTGAAAATCTATTTCTAAACAAGAGAGCCTGGGTGGCTCAGATGGTTAAGCGTCTGCCTTCGGCTCAGGTCATGATCCCAGGGTCCTGGGATCCAGCCCTGCATCAGGCTCCCTGCTCGGCAGGGAGCCTGCTTTTCCTTCTGACTCTGCCTGCCTGCCTGCCTACTTGTGATCTCTCTCTCTCTCTCTCTCTCTCTCTGTCAAATAAATAAATAAAGTGGTTTTTTTTTAAAATAAAATAAAAAATAAGGGAGCTGCATCAAAAACTAATGATGTGCTACTATATGTTGGCTAATTGAACTTAAATAAATTAAAAAATACTAAAAAATAAATAAATAACGAAACAGGAGAGCTGGCTGTAGATGTTTGCCAGGGAATCGACCGGACACGTACTAGCCAGAAGTGAGTTCCAAGAGCTTTTTCATCCACAAGGAGAACGTATTCTGCAAGGCCCACCTCAGATGTGGCCAAGAAGAATAATGTACAAGGAAGAACATCCAAAAAGGTAACACCAGGAGACGTCGAGGATGGTGAGATGGAGAGTTCCTCCAAGAGTGAGACTCAGAGGCTGCTGGGTGGGGGATGGGCCGTAGCCATGGCTACAGGGCAGCAACCATTTGGTGTCTCACTTTCTACTCTGTCCAAATGGGATTTTTTATTGTTTTCCTGATCCTACTTCATCGTGGTATATTGGCTTTGTGAAAGGCTGATAATGTACTGTGTACTTTTTTTTAAAAAGTTTTCTTTAAATTCAATTTAGTTAGCATATAGTGTAGTATTAGTTTCAGGGGTAGAATTTCGTGATTCATCAGTTGCATAGAACACCCAGTGCTCATTACATCACGAGCCCTCCTTAATGCCCGTCACCCAGTTACCCTATCCCCCCACCCATCTCCCATCCAGCAACCCTCAGTTTGTTCCCTAGAGTTAAGAGTCTCAATTATCATATGATCTCATGGATATGAGGAATTTGAGAAATAAGACAGAGGAGCATAGGGAAGGGAGGGAAAAATGAAACAAGATGAAACCAGAGAGGAAGACAAACCATAAGGGACTCTTAATCTCAGGAAACAAACTGAGGGTTGCTGGGGTGGTGGGGGGTGGGAGGGATGGGGTGGCTGGGTGATGGACATTGGGGAGGGTATGTGCTATGGTGAGTGCTGTGAATTGTGTAAGACTGATGAATCACAGACCTGTACCCCTGAAACAAATAATATATTATATATATATATACATATATTATATGTTAATTAAAAATTTTTAAAAAAGTGAATGAAACTTAAAAAAAAAAAAAGATTTAAGAGTCTCTTATGGTTTGCATCCATCTCTGTTTTCATCTTATTTTTCCTTCCCTTCCCCTCTGCTCATCTGTCTTGTTTCTTAAATACCATATGACTGAAATCATATGGTATTTGTCTTTCCCTGACTGACTTAATTGGCTTTACATAATACCCTCTAGCTCCATCCATGTCATTGCAAGTGACAAGATTCCATTCTTTTTGATGGCTGAGTAATATTCCATTGTGTGTGTGTGTGTGTGTGTGTGTGTATCACATCTTCTTTATCCATTCATCTGTCAATGGGCGTCTGGGCTCTTTCCAAAGTTTGGCTATTGTGGACATTGCTACTATGAACACTGGAGTGCATGTGCCCCTTCGGATCATTATTTGTGTATCCTTTGGATAAATACCTAGAAGTGCAATGTATTTTTTAAGTCCCTGCACAAGCATGAGCCACATCTAGACTGGACAGAGAGGACTGTGTGTTACCCAGAGATCCTAGACTTTGAGTTGGATTCAGTAACTACAGGGAGCATTAGCATTGTCCCCTTTGGTGTTGGGATGGTTGGGAAGATGGATACATAGGGATGCCTGGGTAACAAAGGATGGACTGTGGCAGAAATTGCCAGTTGTTCTCATAGGCATTATCCTTTTACCCCTATAGTAATAAATCCCATAATTTTTAGCTGGACATATTGCTTCTCAGAATAAAAGCAAAATTTTCCAGCCTTTTTTGTGCAGCCATAAGACTGAGTTCTTGACAATGGGGTATGAACAGAAGTGATGTATGTAACTTCCAGGTCATTTCTTGAAGGAAGAAAAGCCTTTTTTATCCCCTTCATCCTCCATACTGGCTGGTACACAGACATAGAGATGAATTCTCTTGCATCAGACAGACACAAGCAATGCCCTACAAACGACATAGAATGCTCTTGAGTCCCTAAGGCTTTTGCAAAGCACAGTTACCATGTCAGCCCTGAATTTCCTACCTTCTAAATTTTCGTGTATGAGAAAAATAAACTATCATCTTATTTAAGCTACTGTTATTCTGGGTCTCTACTCTTTGCAGCCAATGATATAATGCTCTAATATATTAAATATTAAGAATAAATGAATTATGCATTCACTTTTTTAAAGATTTTATTTATTTATTTATTTGACAGAGAGAGAGATAGCGAGAGCAGGAACACGAGCAGGGGGAGTGGGAGAGGGAGAAGCAGGGAGCCCAACGCCGGACTCAATCCCAGGACCCTGGGATCAGGACCTAAGCCGAAGGCAGATGCTTAAAGAATGAGCCACCCAGGCGCCCCTATGCATTCACTTTTAAAACTAGAAAGAAAACTTAAAAAAAAGGTAGAAAGAAGGAAATAAAAATAAGAGCAGGGCGCTGGGTGGCTCAGTTGGTTAAGCGACTGCCTTCGGCTCAGGTCATGATCCTGGAGTCCCGGGATCGAGTCCCGCATTGGGCTCCCTGCTCGGCGGGGAGTCTGCTTCTCCCTCTCCCGCTCCCCCCTCTTGTGCTCTCTCTCTCTCTCTCACTCTGTCTCTCAAATAAATAAATAAAATCTTTAAAAATAAAAAATAAAAAAAATAAAAAAAGTAAGAGCAAAAATTAATGAAATAGGAAAAAAATAGAAGTTTTGACAAGAAGTTTTTGATAAACTTGACAGGAAGTTTTGACAAAGAGCAAACTGGCTCTCTAAAAATATTAATTATGTAGGCAAACTTATTACAAGATTAATCAAGAAAAGAGATAAGGCACAAACAATATTCTCATTAGATCATAATTAAAATACAGAAGAAGTTTGTTTTTTAATCATGAGATTGTTATAAACTACTGTATGTTGACATAAGACATAGATACAAGGAGAAATTTTCTATAAAAATAAAAAAATATCAAGATTGACACAAAGAAAAATGGAAAACCTGAATATATCAATATTTTTAAAATGGAATCATTTGTCAAAATTCTTCTACACCCCAAAAGAAATACCAGGCCCAGACAGTTTTATAATTGAATTTTACCAGCATTCAAGGAACAAGATATTTCTGTATTATACAAATTCTTTCAGGGAAGAGAAAAGAAGGGTACTAGCCTATTTTATGAGGCTAGATTAACCTTGATTCTAAAACCAGATATGGATAATTAATTAGTCAGCTTTAGTAATGCAAAGAAAATCCAAAAATCTCGCCTTATAAAAACAAAGATTTATTCCTAATTCATATTACATGTGAACTCAGGTCAGCCGGGCCATGCCCTAGGCAGCATCTCTGTTCCACATGTTTTCACATTCAGGGGCACAGGTTAAAGGACTGTCCCCTGTGTGAAACAGGCTCATTTTGCAGGGAAGCCCCAGCTACAGGAATGCAACACATTCACGTTGAAAACATGTAATCCTATAGGGCAGGGAGAGTCCAATCATGGTTAACAAGAACACAAGCCTCTACAGGTAGCATGAGAAAATTATAAACCAATTTCCCTTATAAATACTAATCTGAATGTCTTAAAATAGTCAATCGAATCCAATTTTTTTAAAAATTATAAAAGATGGTCAAATAGAACTTACGCCAAGTTGTTTATGCAAGAGTGGTTAAAAGTCAGAAAATTTGACAATGTGATGCACCACGCTGGCATGTTAGGAGATAAAAATATATTATTATCTCAATAGCAGAAAAAGTATTCAATAAAACTCAACATTCCCATGATTTTAGCCAATGAGAAATAGGGTTTTTTAACCTAAATATGTATCTAAAATAATAATAATAATAAAAGCCATAATAAACATAATACTTCATGTTTAAATTTCAAGGAAATTTCCTTTAAAATTAGCAACAACATGAAGATGCCTGGTATTTCCCCTTCTGTTCTTCGGAAGGTTTTTGTCACTTCAATAGGCAAATAAACAAGTAAAAATAATAAGCAGTATGTGGTACAAGGATTAGAAAGTAAAAGTTGTCATTATTGTCATGATTTGCCTACCAATTTGATTGCTGCTCTGAAAATCCCAGAGAATCTAAAACTACTACAACTAATGAGAGGGGTGCCTGGGTGGCTCAGTTGTTAAGCGTCTGCCTCCGGCTCAGGTCATGATCCCAGGGTCCTGGGATCAAGCCCCGCATTGGGCTCCCTGCTCCGTGGGAGGCCTGCTTCTCCCTCTCCCACTCCCCCTGCTCGTGTTCCCTCTCTCGCTGTGTCTCTCTCTGTCAA
This sequence comes from Mirounga leonina, assembly GCF_011800145.1. Taxonomy (NCBI): domain Eukaryota; kingdom Metazoa; phylum Chordata; class Mammalia; order Carnivora; family Phocidae; genus Mirounga; species Mirounga leonina. The sequence continues at coordinate 32,378,192 of NW_023270374.1, read as the reverse complement.
ATAAATAAATAAAATCTTTAAAAATAAATAAATAAATAAAACTAATGAGATATTTGAGTTCAGTGGCTTCATTTAAATTCAAAATTTTTTAAATCCCAACAGTTATTTTTATACACTAAATACAGCCAAATTAAAAAATGTATATAGAATTTTTTAAAGAACAGTATTCACATTAGTCAAAAATCAGAAGGTAACTGGGAATAACTCTAACCCAAAAAGTGGGAGACTTTATGAAGAAAATTACGAAACATATTGCAACACTTTTTGAAGGCTTGACTACATGGCAAGTTATATTATGAATAGGAAGGAAGACATACCATAAGGATGCCAGTTCTCCACAAACTAATTCATAAATTCCATACGATTCTAATCAAAATCCAAATAGAGCTTTTGTTAAGAACAGTAACCTAAGACTCTGAAAAACAAACTGAGGGCTCTAGAGGGGAGGGGGGTGGGAGGATGGGTTAGCCTGGTGGTGGGTATTGAGGAGGGCACGTTCTGCATGGAGCACTGGGTGTTATGCACAAACAATGAATCATGGAACACTTCATCTAAAACTAATGATGTAATGTATGGGGATTAACATAAGAATAAAAAAAAAAAAAGACTAGAAAGATGTGAATCAAAAAAAAAAAAAGAACAGTAACCTAAGAATAGCCAAGGCGATTCAGAAAAGGAAGAAGTGAGGGGAGTGGTTTATCTTACAAAATAGGAAAGATACGATGAACCGATAGTAACTGGGGCAGTAGATGGTATTGGCACAGGAATAAAACCTTGGTCCCCTGGAACAGAAAGCAGAAAAGCAGACCTACCTATGGATATGAATGAAGTATAAAAGAACATTGCATATTGGGGCGCCTGGGTGGCTCAGTCGTTAAGCGTCTGCCTTCGGCTCAGGTCATGATCCCAGGGTCCTGGGATCGAGTCCCGCATCAAGCCCCGCATCGAGACCCCATCGAGCCCGCATCGGGCTCCCTGCTCGGCAGGAAGCCTGCTTCTCCCTCTCCCACTCCCCCTGCTTGTGTTCCCTCTCTCGCTGTGTCTCTCTCTGTCAAATAAATAAATAAAACCTTTAAAAAAAAAAAAAAGAACATTGCATATTGATAGAGCCATTCAACAGTTTGGGAACAGTTTGACGTCTATGTGCAAAAATAAAAGTAAAAATTACACCTTTGCTTTTATGCCACATATAATTTTAAAAATTGCAAGTGGATAGGGGACCTAAATGTGAAAATTTATCTTTAGAAGAAAATGTACACTTTCTTTGTGAACTCACGGCTGGGAAGAATTTCTTAAACAAGAGATTAAAAAGCATAAACCATAAAGGAAAGACTGACGAATTAAAGTTAAAACCTTCTCTGTGAAAAAAAAAAAAAAAGAGGGCGCCTGGGTGGCTCAGATGGTTGAGCGTCTGCCTTCGGCTCAGGTCATGATCCCAGGGTCCTGGGATCGAGTCCCGCATCGGGCTCCCTGCTCGGCGGGAAGCCTGCTTCTCCCTCTGCTTCTCTCTCTCTCTCTCTGTCTCTCATGAATAAATAAAATAAACTCTAAAAAAAAAAAAAAGATACTATAAACAAAATGAAGAGACTAGACAAAGTGAGATCAGCTGTTTATGATGCATATGGCCAACCAAGAATTAATACCCAGAGTATGTGAAGAACATCTACAAATCAATAGGAAAATACAGTGTTCAAGTATGATCCCTAAATCAAATTTACAATACAGGTGCCCAAAATTGCAGGTGCTAATTTTTGACCAAGCTATTTCTTATTCTAGCACCTCTACACTCCAGCACAATGAAGTTCAGTTTGCTAGGAGCTGGTAAATGCCCACATCAATCAGAAGTGGACAGAGGTTTGTGATTAAGATTTGAAATGGAATGATTTGGTGTTGCTGGAGGACAGGGTGAGATAGAACAACCAGATACAGGAAATGAGAAAACAGTGAGGAAGGCATGGTTAAAATAAATAAACAAACAAGTAAACTCGGGCTCTAGGGGAAAATGAGAAAGTAAGCTTATTGATAGAGTGAATGAGGATCAGTAAATTTATCAGGGGTATCTGCCCAAACCCAGGATAGGGAAACTCTCTTAGCAGCGGTGCCATAGGAGAAATTCCAGAGTTGGAGTCAACAGTGAAGTTAATATGAACCAACAGTGGGATATCACTATCATACAGGCTAAAGCCACTTAGCCACATTATTAGGAGTAGCATGTACATAGGAAAGGAGGTTAGAGCTATTATCTTCTCCTCGCTAATCAGACCACACTTGGAAAACGTGCTCTATTTCAGGCCTCCCACTATGGGGAGAACACCTAGGAAAATTTACTTTCCCATCAACAAAAGGTTAAAAGCCATTCCCACTGAGTGAATATGTACTGTAAACCCATTGTTTGTTCATCAGAGTACTAGATGCTGGGTTTACAATGATGATCAAGACATGTACAGTTTCCACCCTTACCGATTGGGTGTGGAAGAAGGGGGCAAATGGGAGAAAGTTAAAACAACACTTCATTAGAATGTATCCCATTTTTAATTTATAAGGTGCTGAGGGAGCAGAAGGAGAGGCATTGTATTAGTCAACTTAGACTATGTTTTGCTGTAATAACAAACAATCCCTAGGTTTCAACTGCTCATAACTATAAATGTTTACTTCTCACTCTCATTGATGTCCATTGTGGGTTAACAGCGGCTCTCTGTTCTACCTGCCTTTCGTTCTAGGACCCAGAATGGAAGATCAATCTCTATGCCAATCTCATATTAGAGGGAAAAGCACAATGGCAGAACCATGCAATGGCTCTTAAAGCTTCTAATCAGAAGTGGCATACATTCTATCACATTTCACTGGACAAAGCAGGTCACAAGTCCAGCCCTTGTGACAATTAGGTGGAAACTAAAATCCTCCTGCAAGAATGGGTCCAATGGGGAAAAGCACAGAAAGAAGAGGCAGCCAATATTTTGAAAAAATAAAATCTATCAATATAAGAAAGAAATGTATAGGAATATACTTAGGGAATATATAAGAATATATAAAATATAAGAAAAAATGGATGCATATGTTCAGCAAGAGAGACTAATGTTCATAGCAGCAATATTCACAACAAACAAAAACTGGACACAACTCAAATAGAGAAGAGTAGACTAGATCCAACGATGCTGGCATATTCATACAATGGGTCATACAATGGAATAACACAAAAGAAAAACAAAAGAATGAGCTACTGTCCCATTCAATAAAATAGATGAGCACAAGGAGCCACATACAAGAAGAGAATATAGCATGCTTTCATTCATTCATATAAAGTTCAAAAGAAAGCAAAATTAATCTATGGTGATTGAGGTCAGAATAGCAGGTGCTTTTGAGAAGTATCTTCTAAAGGAGACATTGGGGCCTTTGAGGTGCTGGGATATATTATATCTTTACTTGAATGGATGTATACTTAAAATGGGTCCACTTAAGTATATGCAAGTTATCTTAATAAAAAAAGGAAAAGTGTCTGCCTCAGTAAAGACTTGCCAGAAGTTACTTACAAACTCAGACCTGAAAAATGAGCAGAAACTATCCGGGAGGATCAGAGGGACACAATGCAGGCAGAGGGACACATCTATGTGCATACTGGGGGACCAGAGAAGTCATGGCACAACCAAGATGCTAAAATATTTTCTAAACGTCCACCATGTTTACTGCCAAAAGAAACACTGAGAGGTTTGACTGGAAAGGACCCACACTGCAAACCTTGAGAGCCATGTTAAGGATTTGGGTCTTGGGTCTTTGTGAAGACCATGGGAATCCACTGACTGTTTTTTTTTAATAAAGATTTTATTTATTTATTTATTTATTTATTTATTTATTTATTTATTTATTTGAGAGAGAAAGAGTGGGAGAGAAAGCGAGCACAAGCAGGGGGAGAGGGCGGGGCAGAAGGAGAAGCAGACTCCCCACTGAGTAAGGAGCCTGACGCGGGGCTCTATCCCAGAACACTGAGATCATGACCCGAGCCAAAGGCAGCCAGCCACTTAGCTGACGGAGCCCCCCAGGCGTCCCTCCACTGACTGGTTTTAAACAGGGAAATGGCATAGTCCTGTTTCATTTTGGAAGAATCGCTCTGCCTCCAGTAAAAAGGAAGCTGGGAGGCCAGCTAGGAGATGGCTGCATTTGTCTAAGCCAGAGAAGAGGGAAGTCCAAAATCGAGTAACTGATAGCATGCGGCTTTTGTCTTACTTTCTACGCTAATGAACTATGGAGGTAAAGACAAGAAACCGGATTTAAGAGATATTTAGGAGGGAGAATTGAAAGCATTCCACAATGTCATTTGATAAACAGCTAAAGAAACCAGGGTTTATTCATTCTAAAGGGGATATGCAAAGCGCCAGCCCAAATACCAAGGGTTGCTATGTGGAAGAAGCAGGTGCACTTGGGTGAAACCAGAGTCCAGGGGCAAAGTCGCAAGGAAGCGCTTTCTCCTGTCTGTCCTCCCCACTCAGGGGACAGACCATCACCAGATGTAGCACTAGGAGGGGCCAAGCAGAGGCTGGATGATTACCTTGCAGACATCCTGTGGAGAGGAGCCAAGCAAAGTCTGGACCAGCTGACATCTGAAGGTCCTACGATGCTAAAAGTCCCGTGGACAACAGGCAGTTCATTTGTCTCCTCTGAGGCTGAATCTTTTAACACTTCGGGTCTGGTCTCTGATGATATTTGCCACAACTTACATACTGTGATCTGGGCTTTCTGCCCAAAATGTGCCCACCATCCCAACATGCCTTAATTCCTATATACCCTTGAACTTGTCAGGGTATATTTTAATTACCTTTTCCTGTGTTCATCAACCCCCATAGACTGTGAACTACACCATATGAGGCATAATGTCTGACTCATTTTTATTTCCAAGAGCATATCACGTGGCCAGATGCTACTGGGTGGATGAGCAGACTTACCTATATTTTTAACTTGCATAGTATTCCATGGTATGGATGTACTAACATGGAACTGTATTCCATGGTACAGACGTACCAACATGGAACCCCAGCAGTTCTGAAATCAAGTAGGCTGAGGGTTTGTAGCAGGAGGGGAGTATCACAAGAACCTGCTGTAATTTGTCATATGTATTTCTTTTTGGTGGGAGGTGTCTATCAAGAAGGACCATCATTGGGGCGCTTGGGTTGGTTGAGCATCTGCCTTTGGCTAGGTCATGATCCCAGGGTCCTGGGATCAAGTCCTGCATTGGGCTCTGTGCTCAGCACGGAGTCTGCTTGTCCCTCTCCCTCAGCCCCTCCCTTCCCCCATTGTGCTCTCTCCCTCAAATAAATAAAATCTTAAAAAAAAAAAGGACCATCATTTGCCTATTGAATGACTCCTAGAACTCAATGCACACTTATGAACAGAAACTGAGAACCTCCTTCTTTAAAAAATGTGAAGGAAGACTGAAACGCTGGTAGGAAATGTAGGTTTTAATATGCAACACCTCTGTGGGAAATGCAGGTCTCAGTTCCTCTGGCTGACGGTTCCTAATGGCAGCAATAAACCAAGGTGCCCCCATTGGCCAAACAGATGTTCTGAGTTGACAAAGGGACCAAACGCTGCCCCAACTGCTATCACTTCTGTGTTTGCTAATTGCTGAACCCCGTAGAAAGGCCTGAGCTGTAATAAACATGTGCTTTATCACCAAAGAAATGGATGTACATACAACAGGACCATGTAGCCTGAAAAAAATCAGAAAGAGGATATTATCAATGTGCCAATGATGGTAGATAGGAGTTCTGACTGCTTCACTAAAATTCTTCAAAGCAAGTTCAGAATGAACTGGAGTGGAAGGAGGTGGTGAGCAAAAACAGAGAGATGTAGTAATTAAAGTTAATTACTCTTGTTACTATGGTAGCAACCCAGAACAAGCAAAATTAGACACCCGTTCAAGGTGAATCCCAAACAGGGCCATGTGGTTGCCTTCACCAAGAAGCTAGGAGCAGACAGTTATTTAACAGGATTAAATTCCATTGTTAACCCACTTTACTCCAAAGACCATCTTCTTCCATCAATTCGGGGTTGCAAGAGCACGAGTGTTATCTGAATCCTAAGATCTCTTACCCATATCCTGAAAGAATGGCCAATTAGGTGAGGTCTTGGTTGGAGTCCCCCAGAAGCTGACCCTGAGGTCAGGATTCAAGTGCAAGTAGTTTGCTGGGGGCAGAGGGAGCGAAGAAGGAAAACAGGAAGGGGGCTCTCCTAGAGGGTGTGTCTTAAGGCAAATTTCCACTCTGGGCAACTGGAATACAGTCCCACTGGGGAGCTCTGGAAGCCCACTTAGGACATGTGCAGATAACAGAGCTATCCTGCCCAAGGGGTGAGAGAGCTGGGATATTTATCCAGCAAATATGAGTCATAGGTGAGGGCTCTCCTGGGAGCTGTCAATTCCCTGGCACGTCCACCCTTGCATTCTAGCCAGTGAAATGGGAGCAAAGAGGTATGCATCATTTCCAGCTCAGCACATGAAACCCTGTCACAGTCCATTCTCCCCACACTTTCCCCTCTCCAGATGTCCAGAATGGAAGTAACTCCAGGTGACCGCAAAAGCCACAAGTTGAAGAAGGAAGAACCCCAAGATGAAAGGAACCTGGGCCCCCCAAACTGTCAGGTAAAAAAGAACGCCTCACCCACCAGGAATGCCCATTCTGGCCTTTGTGAAACCCAGAACTGAAACTAATTTCTGAGCCATTAGAGGTCTTTGGTGTATTTGTTACAGCAGGTAGCATTACTTTAATTAATACATTATTCTTTTAATATTTGCCAGTCCGATATGCAAACATCTCACTCTTGCTTCAACCTGCATTTCGTTGATTTCTAGTGAGGTTATATATTACTTCACGTATAATTCAAATGCTCTCCACTCCTCCACTTTGGAGGGTATAAAGGAAGTCATTGTGGCAGCAAAATCAGAATTCCGCTGTCCTCTCCTGTATGAAATCAGGCCCTCATCCCCACCCTTACACACACACATACACGCTTGCACACACATACTCTGTGACATCCCTCTCGGGACACTTCCCAAGGAGTATCTCACAAAAGGATCCCCACCTGCCCCTTCCCTCCCCTGGCTCTAGTCTAGGCAATGACCTGAATCACCCTCAGGTCACATCTGCCCTGCAGCTGAAACAACGCTGTATTTCTTTGATGTTTTGGGTTTCATGGGTGCCCCTCCTTCATCCTACCAGCAGGGACACCCCTTCTCTTTCTTTATTCCCTCTTCCTATAGGGGTTCCCACACCGGAGTGGGTTGGACTCTGAGGGGCTAGCATTCCTCTAGGTATTTTTTTGTTTACACGCATAACTCTCTCCTCTTCCAGAAAACATACACACTCACAGAATGATTGGGAGAGGACAGAGTCATGTTGTGTCTGAGATCCCTAGTTCCCTGTCCTATGGCAGAGACTACTGCGTTCGCTCTGTGCTTTCTCTTCCCATGATGAATTCTCTCCCAGGAGACCAGATATCCCTGCCTAGAAAATTCAGCTTCTGATGGGCCTGCCTCGGGATCATCAGATGCATTTGAACCCCCAATGTGAACCATGTTCAATTGGTTTTGCAGGAGACTCCTGACATCTATGAAATCAGTGGATGTGAGTACAGGAGAGTGAAGAATGGTCTTAGTTCCTTATTTCTGCAAGTCAAGTATGTTTCAGCCTCAGCTCTGATCCAGCTGGGGTCATGGTCACCCAAAATGCATGAGCAAAAGAGGTGGTTTTTCTATGAATTGTTGCCCATCACATAAGAGCAGTTTCCTCAGGGTAGAGTTTTTCTTACCAGGCAGAAACCCCGACCTCCATCCTCCCACCCTAGCCTCCTTTTGGTCTCTAGGAAATGAGGGTCTTCCCTCTCTGGGCATCAAGTCCTGGCTGGCTCTGACTTGGGCTTCTGGGCCCCGAACACAAGTGAATCCCCAGAGCAATGCCTACCTGGGGGGGCTGGTCTTGGGCAAGCATAGGCCCCTGGCCTCCCCTGAACACACTAGACAGGAAGAGGAACTCCAGGTGACTCATCTCTACTTCTAAGACTGAGGTTGTTGAGACCTCATTACCATGCTCACTCAGGCTGTACCCAGAACCAAACACATAAGGAATGCTGCCAGTGACCCCAGCTGAAGGAGTAGAGTATATCAGTCAGGGTCCCCCCAGGACATGGATTCATCCCAGACCATTCAAATGAAGACCTCAGTAAAGAGACTACTTACAGCAGCGGGCCTCATACTTGGGGGTGCATCAGAATCACCTGGAGGATGGGGGTGCCAAGAATTTGCATTCCCATCAAGTTCCCAGGAGATGCTGATGCTGCCTGTTTGGAGACTACATTTTGGGAACCATCTATTCACGGAGCTAAGAATTCAGGGACTGTGGTCTAGCTATACAATGGAATATTATTCAGCCATAAAAACAAATGGGGTGCTGACACATGCTACAATGTGGATGAATCCTGAAAACATTATGCAAAGGGAAAGAAACCAGACATAAAAGGTCACATACTAGAAGATTCCTTTTATATGAAATATCCAAATAGGAAAATCTATAGGGACCGAAAGCAGATTCGTGTTTACCAGGAGACGGGGAAATGCGGAATGGGGAGTGATTACTTTAATGGGTATTCTTCCGGTGATGAGAAAGTTTTGAAACTAGAGAGAGGTGGTGTTTGCATAACTCTGCGAATGCACTAAAAGCCACTGAATTGTATACTTTAAAATGGTTCATTATAGGGGCGCCTGGGTGGCTCAGTCAGTTAAGTGTCTGCCTTCGGCTCAGGTCATGATCTCAGGGTCCTGGGATCAAGCCCCACATCAGGCTCCCTGCTCAGTGGGGAGCCTGCTTCTCCCTCTCCCATACCCTGCCACTCCCCATGTTTGTACTCTCTCTCTCTCTGTCAAATAAATAAATAAATAATCTTTTTAAAAATAAATTAATTAAATAAAATGGTTCATTATATGTTATGTGGCTTTCATGTCAACAAAAAGTGAAGGAGGGGGAAAAAGGATGGAAAGACACCCAGAAACCAGCAACCCAGGAAGTCTCGCTGCCCGAGGCCTGAAGAAAGAAGGGGAGGGTACAGGTGTGGCAGTGGTTAAGCCCAATAAGAAACAGAACCATGGAGCAGGGATGGCCCACTGAGCTGTAGACATGAAAGGGGCAGCTAACGTCAGAGCCATGGCACCCACACAGCAAGGGACAGCAAAGACCCAGGTGTCTGCCTCACCACCCTCTGATCTCCTCTCATTGGCCAAAGCCAAGCAGAAGCC
>NW_023270374.1:32207186-32368905 GCF_011800145.1 Mirounga leonina | reverse complement strand
TGGCCAAAGCCAAGCAGAAGCCAGGTAGTACAACCCATAGATCCCATGGCCTCATATGGCACAGAGCAGGATGGAAATGTGTGACAGGTGGACTGGGGGGATGGGGGGGCGGTAGTGAGCCAAACACAGAATAACCCGCACAGCCAGTCTGGCCAACAGGGTGGGGACAGCCTGACCAAGTTGTAGCCAGTTTCTTTCAAAGGCGGAATAAATCGCCCGCCCCTTCTAAAGTTTGTAAAGGAAGATGTGCTTGGAAGGAAACATTTCTCACCCCCAGATAAGACTGAGAGTCCTAACAAGCTCGATGACAGAATTCTTAGAAGCTGACCTCTTAGCCCCTGCAACGAAGCAGAAAGAGCTTTAATTAAAAGCCGTCCTTCCCAGGGTGCTGCTGGGCTTCAAGCAGTCCTTTGGTCTCTGGAGGCCTCCCAGCGTCACGGAATAGCTTCCACCCCCAGGGAAGCCAAGCACGGTCACTGCCACCTGGTACATGCGGGCCTCTTCTTACCCACCCTTCTGCCCCTTGGGGTTCAAAGAAACAGAAATATCCGTGAGCAGCTCAGGGTTGTATGCTTCACCCTTTATTAACCCCCAGATGCACTGCTCATTTTCCCAGTGCCCTGATCTTCTCTGACTCCACCCAGGAGGCATCTTTAAAACCGGGCCTTTTCCATGCATGCTTACAAAAGCTGTGCCAGTCGGGCCCAGGACCACCTGGGTCTGTCTGGTCCAACGACCCCCCGACTCAGCCCGGCCTCCCATGCTGTCAGATGGGCAGGTGGGGGTGCTAGGCAGCTGCTGGGGTGGCTGCTGTGGCCGCTGTCAGAAGTGGCCTCCCTGGGTGCTGACCACAATTAGCTGTTCTGTCCCACCGAGGCCCCTAACGAAAGGAGCTGCGGGGGGTGTTTTCCCAGACCATTGCTCCGTATTGGTCCTGAGTTACCAAGAAAACACAGAAAATCACATTAATCAAGGAAAGGGGGCTTTGGGCTGAAAGTTTCAGGAGCCACGGCAAAGCAGGCCCTAAGGAAAAAGGCCTGGCCCTCAGCAAATGAAGTGGAACCGTGCACAGCCCAGAGCCAGAACCTGTCCCTTTCAGTGGCTTTTCAATCCTAAGTTTAAGAGATTTGATTTATTAAAGTTTTTAATCTTTAACCTCATAGATGAATGTCTCAGCCAACATTGATGAATTTTCCCCATTCATCATCGTGCTTTAATGGGACATGACTCTCACAAAGCATGCGGGCCTCCAATTTTGTTCAAAAGTAAGTAGAAAGAAATGGAGAAATCCTCCGAATTTTATCTCAGAGACTCCACACACACCACACACACCCACCCACACAGACACAAGACCCAAATCCCCTAAGGCCCAGCCTCCCACTGTGGTTGGTGGAGGGGAGGAGGACTATAGCAAAATTATAGAAATAGTCTTTTCCCTGCTTGTGTCCCTTGGAAAAACTCTTATGTATCCTTCAAAACCCAATTCATAAGCTGCTTTTTCTTTGTGTTTTTCCCTAACCATCCGATCCCCTCTAAGTCTATTGTTGCACTTTTCACACTACAGTAACTTTTATTCACATCTAACCCTTCTAAACTCCGCAGAGCCTCTGATTTTGTCAGCCTGTACTCCCAGAGCCTAGCATGGCCCCTGGCACATAGTAAGTACTAAATAAACACTTGTCGACTTTAATTGAATCAAGGGGCTTAGGTTCCTGTTCTAGCTCTTTATCTTTCCAGAGTGTCCCCTCCTGACATCTCCATTTCCTTGGGTAGAAGATGAGATCAACCATTTCCTACCTGGCTGTCTTCGTCAGCTCGGGCTGCTATAACAAAATACCACAGCCTGGGTGGTTTACACAGACATTCTGCCTCATAGTCCTGGAGGCTGGGAAGTCCGAGATCAAGGTGCCAGCAGATTCAGTTCCTCATGAGAGTTCTCCTGCTAGCCTGTAGCTGGATGTCTTCTCATGGTGTGCTCACCTGGCCTTACCTGGAGACAGCAAGATCTGTCTTCCTCTACTTTTAAAGGTACCAATCCCATCATGAGGGCAGCACCCTGATGACCTCAGCTAAATCCCAAAGGCCCCACTTCCAAATACCATAAAACTGGGTGTGAAAGCTTCCATATATGAATTTTGAGAGGAACAAATATTCCGGCCCTAACACCTGCCTCCTCCCTAAGGCTGTTGTTAGGGTCAAAGAAGATGAGTTGAGTAAATGGGACTGAGAATCTTGGAACTCTGCTCAGGTGTGAAGGATGATGTAAGGATGATTGCAGGGCAATGCCAAGACCGATGTGCAGCCTACTGTTTCATCACCTTGCCTCCCCCTTGACCTCCAGGGCTGGTAATCAGTAACATCAGTCAAGTCAGACTATGCCACTTCATCTGTCATAAAATACTACTCACAAAGTCAGGCAACCTTCATTTGATTGATGAAGAAAAGAGAACTTAATTTTTCTTCTAAAAAGTTTGCAATGACTCATTCCCTAGGATTCCCTAGGTTGATGAACTGCTGATGGTAAAATTATCATTTTGTCACCAAGTGTTCCATAGAACTCTTCTCCCAGAAAATGCCAACCTAACCGGGGGTCCATCACAAAACAATAAGACATGATGGATGGGATTTGCAGTCCAAGAAGGTAGGAAAACACTGGGTTAACAAAGATCAATGATTTTCTTTCCTGCAGGACTTCTCAGAGCCTTTATGATTTTTTTTTTTTAAGATTTTATTTATTTATTTGACAGAGAGAGACACAGCGAGAGAGGGAACACAAGCAGGGGGAGTGGGAGAGGGAGAAGCAGGCTCTCCCCTGAGCAGGGAACCCAATGCGGGGCTCGATCCCAGGACCCTGGGATCATGACCTGAGCCGAAGGCAGACGCTCAATGACTGAGCCACCCAGGCGCCCCGCCTTTATGATTCTGACAGACATTGCTAATCTTCAAAAGTGCAGCTGAAGCATGGTTTCTTAAGAAATTGGCCAAGAACGTGGGGTTTGGGATCCTGGTGAGGTCTATTTCTACCAATAAGAGACAAGAGTAAATGCTGAATTGGGGAATGAGTGAGGAAGAGATCATGAAAAATTAATTCTAATCATAGATACTGTCTACTGAGCCACTACTGTATACAATGTTGGACATTCCACACACATCAACTCGTTCAATCCTCCCAACAACCCTGTGGGGTAGAGAGCATTCCCTCCCGCACCCGCCCCACCTCACCTCCTTTCTGCCATCCTGCATCAGCGTGACTTTGCCAATTATTTCTATAGCATGTGAAACCATTTTTTTCCTGCCTGTGACTATCAAAAACTGTCTTAAGAGGTAGCAGTAGTCATGTCAGAACAAACCGATGTAGTTATAAATTCAAAAAGAGAGAAGAGCTTACATAGGGATCATTGAAGAATTTGCTTCCAACCATAACTGAAGAATCACACAGTTGTAACTCTTCAGCCTCTGTGGGCCTTTTGAAGGTAAGATAAATATATGGTATTTATTGCCACATATCGTTCCATCATGAAACCGAGATGAACATCGTTATTTTGCTGAATTGTCTATTGATACAATTTCATGATTATTTTTCTTATTGTTTGATATAGACAAGTGTGTTTTCCTCAATCTCATATGAAGTATGAATAAATGCACCTTTAGAAAACTTTGGTGTTTTTATCTGAACTGAATATATAAGGAAACTAAAAATGGAAAGTTTACCATGTCAATGTAGCTCCGAGCCGAGCCCACTCGCCTCCTTGCCCTAATCCCCAGCAGATTTCATCCCTGACTTAACACAGAGATTCTGCCGCTATGGCTCTCCCACTAGCCCCCCAAAACTGAGACTGCATGGCTGACAGCTCACTCGGGGTCTCCCAGTCAGCAGAGGGCAGAGCCTGAGTTCTTCTCCCTCCTCAGAAACAAGGCAGACGAGCCATTATCAGAGCTTGAACGCAAGGTCAAGGCCAGCTTGGCCGTGATAGCAGCTAAAACCCTGAAAATGGATCTCAAGCTGCCACCTCTCCCAACCCCTTGTTGAAGGACTGCACCATGGCTGAGCCTGCAGCTGGAGTCAAGGGGACAAAAGCAGGTGCATGAAGTGCAAGGAACCAGAGGGGGACAAACGGATGACTCCTACCTGGATGGGCCAGGGTGCTCCTAACCAGCTTCAAAACGTGGCAATCCCTCCCCTTACTCAAAATTCTGGCCTATGTAGGTGGACTTCTTTCTCTGCGCCTCTGTTGCAGCTGTGAGAATTCTGAATCAAATTTGCACACGAATTGCTAATAGTTACTTCTGAGTCATGACTTAGAATGACTTAGTCCAAATCATAAAATCAGAAAGGCATTAAGCATTGGAATGGAGGATTGGACACTAAAAGAAGATGCCTTTGAATATGCTTATTATCCTCAATGGAGCAAAACGGATGGGCATGCATTCTGCTCAAAGGATAGGGAAGGACGGTACCGAAGATTTCCAGAGAGCCGCGCTAAATGGAACTCAACGGTACAGTACCTATCGTGGTTATGTGACTGACTCGAGATGTGAAAAATGTCATTGACATCACCTTTATGCAGGGTGCTATTATTGCCTTCATTTAGTGAGGGGAAAATGTATTCATAGGAGTCTTCCTAAGTTTGCCTCTGCCTGGTCCCCGGTCCGATGTTTCCCATGAGTTTCTCAATTGTCCAGTCTCCTACCAGGAGGGGGTTTGGAACCACGATTTTTGCAGCTGGAGAGAAACTAGTTAAGCTTTTCTTCATGAATGCAACCACCATCATGCCAGTCACCCACACCACAGACCTAGGGCCATCCTACTGCAATTCTCTTCCTCCCTCACCGCTGCCTTACATCAGAGCTGTAATCTTAACCTCTTTGACATCTATCGGCTCCGTCCCTAAGCTGCCACCTGCACTGTTAAGGTGTTAGTTCATGTCTTGCTTAGGTTTTTTTCTCCAGGTCCCAGCTGGCCTCCTGGCTCCTCGAGCAGATTTCTGAAAGGCCATCTAGGCGTCCTGCTTCATCTCCCATCGTTCCCACACACACCCTAAGTGTCTGCCCTATGGAAGTTCTTTTAGCTCTACTGCTTTGCTACCCCTGCTCTTAGTACCTCTTCCAGAACCCCGCTGCCCCCCAGACCCCCAATTATGGTCTCCTTAAAGATCTACCTCATTCTCATCTGGGAAGCCCTTCCTGGTCCTCCTCCTGCCTCAGAGTGAGTTAGGAACTCCCTAACCTAGACGCGCCAATTAGAGCCTCAGTCAGCTGTGTGACTTTGGGAACATCACCTGCCCTTCATTGGTAAATGGATATATTTCATGGGATTGTCCTAAGTGAAGGCTCATTATGCATTCAGCACAGAGTGTGCCCTCAACAGGTTTTCGATGACTGGAGTGGAGAAAGGAGGGAGCTAACTGGATCCGTTTCCTCCTTAGATGATGGAAAGATGATACTAGATGACTCATGTTACCTTTATAAAATCCATGATTTCAAGCCCTGTAGTCTCCCTTTATCAAAAACTGCTATTTATAGGCACCTGGGTGGCTCAGTTGGTTAAGCGACTGCCTTCGGCTCGGGTCATGATCCCAGGGTCCTGGGATCGAGTCCCGCATCGGGCTCCCAGCTCGGCGGGGAGCCTGCTTCTCCCTCTGACCCTCTCCTCTCTCATGCTGTTTCTCTCTCGCTCGCTCTCTAATAAATAAATAAATAAAATCTTTAAAAAAAACTGCTATTTATGCCCCAAATACCCATTTTTTCCTTTTTTTTATAGTAATAGAAACCCTGGACTCAGTTGGACATATTATTGGCGAACCAAAATAAATATGACAATTCCTAGCCTGTCTTGTAGCTAGATGCAGTCACGGGGTTCTAACCAACAGGATGTGAGCAGAAGTGTATACAACTTCCAGTTCCTGTCCTTACACAGAAGGAAGAGGCCCCCTCTACTCTGTCCTAGCTCGCCCCCACTCAGCAGACAGGTGGTGGTGAAGGGGGCCACGTCGGATCATAGAGACAGGATATATCCTAGGAATGGAGGAGCAACAAGTCTCAAAGCAGCCTGAGTCCCTGAGCACTAGCAAATGACACAGCGGTCACACCATCGTGGATTTTTATGTGAGAGAAAAATAAACTCATTTATTAAGTGATTGCCATTTTGAGTTTCTCTTCAAGCAGCTGAAACTCCATCACGACTAATACAATTTCAAACACATTTCCATTTAGCTTTTGACTCCACAAACCCACCAATACGGGGAGCAAAAGAGGGTCATTTCTACTCCATTCACCTCTCTCAAACTACCCCAGGTGAGTACCCAGGTGAGGTAAGCCATAGCTTTCAATCAGTAAAGCTATAAGTTATAAAAATGCCTGCACAATTATATGCCAAAGACTTCTATTATTACCGTATCACTATGTCAAAATTGAAAGGCATGTAAGATTTCTCCAGAGAGGCCATCCATAATGCATTGCAGAACAGTGTAGGTGTTTTATGAAATGTGTTTTAATCAAGCTAGGATATACAACACTAACATTATTGAAAGAAATTGAGGGTCTGGTCGTCTCCTTTTAATATGTTCATTATTCATGTTATAGTACTTTAACAAAAAGGTAAAGTCGTATACATATTCAATTTAATTTAAAATTTTATTTTACCTGCTATTCATCTTGGGTGTCCAATGAAGAAGAAATATTCCCTTATTACTCTTATATTCGTTTCTGACAGTTCAATTTCTCTGACTGCTACGCCTCAGACAACCTCCACTGAAAAAGCATATAGGTAATTGCTTTGATCAAAATTTCATGCCAAATCTTTTAGATTCCATGTAGATCACAGCCTATGAACAGAGACACGTGGTAGCAGAGCCCATGAAGCCAAGCCCGGGAAAAGTTTCTCCATCCAAAACATGGCTGCACATTGGGAATCACCTGGGAGTTTTAAAATCCGCTGATGCCCAGTCCCACTCCAGAGCTTCGAATATAACTGGTCAAGGGTGCTGGGCATCAGGATGTCAGTGCAGAGCCTGTGGTGAGAGCCTCTGACTTCATAGTTTGGTGGGGTGCGGCAGAAGGGATACAGGACCTAGACAGGGAATGCCTGGTTGACTATTGACTTGGCCACATAGGTTTGCAGGTTTCTTGTGTTTGTTTGTTTTTTACAGTTTTTTAAAAGATTTATTTTTAGAGAGAAAGAGAGAGTTGAGTGAGTGGCGGGGAGGGGCAGAGGTTGAGGGAGAGAAAGAATCCTCAAGCAGACTCCTTGCTGAGCAGGGGAGCCTGATGCGGGGCTCGATCCCAGGACCCTGAGATCAGGACCTGAGATGAAATCAAGAGTCAGCCACTTAACCGAATGAGCCACCCAGGCACCCCTGTTTTTTACAGTTTTATAGAGACATTCACTTGCCATAAAATTCTCTCACTTAAAAGTGTACAATTCAGGGTGCCTGGGTGGCTCAGATGGTTAAGCGTCTGCCTTTGGCTCAGGTCATGATCCCAGGGTCCTGGGATTGAGTCCCACATCGGGCTCCCGGCTCAGCGGGGAGCCTGCTTCTCCCTCTGACCCTCTCCCCTCTCATGCTGTTTCTCTCTCGCTCGCTCTCTAAAAAATAAATAAAATCTTTAAAAAAAAAAAAACTAAAGTGTACAATTCAATGGCTTTTACTACATTCACAGAGTCATGCAACCTTCACCACAGTTGATTTTAGAACATTTCATTATCCAGCCCCACAAAAAAAAAAAAAAAAAACCCTACATCTCTTAGCTTTCACCCTCCCTCACTCTTCCCAATACTCCTCAAGACGTACGCATCCAATAATCCACTTTCTGTGTCTATAAATTTGCCTAGAATGGACATTTCCTGTAAACGGAATCATTCAATATGTGGTCTGTAGTGGTTGGCTTTTTTCATTCTTTCACAAAACATTTTCAGGGTTCATCCAGGTTGTCCCATACATCAGTATTTTATTCCTTTTTACAGCTGAATAATGTTCCACTGCATGGATATACCAGTTTGTTTAACCATTCATCAGTTGATGGGCATCTGGGTTGTTTCCATTTTTTGATTACTATGAATAATAGTAATGCTATGAGTGTTCCCATACAAGTCATTGCATGGACATACGTTTCATTTTCTTGGGTATATACCTAGGACTGGAGTCACTTGGTGGTATGGTAAGGCTGTGCGTAACCATTTGCAGAACTACCAGACTGTTTCCCAAAGTGGTTGCGTCATTTTACATCTGCACCAGCAGAGGATGAGTGTTCTAATTTCTCCACATCCTCTGCAACACTTGTTATTATCTGTCCTTTTCATTACAGCTGTCCCACTGGGTACTGTCCACATAATTTCTGTGAGATCTTTAGTACCTTCTTTCACTTCTGACAGCTCAGCTTCCTCATCTGTAAAATGGGGTATTAAAAGCAATGTCACGGGGTTTCTATGAAGATCAAATGAAATGAAAACATGGAAAGTATTTCGTTTAACCCAAGCATTATGGACATGGATGAGATCATTAGGGAAATCCCAGTAGCTATAATCTGGTGAGAAGTTTAAAAAAAAAAAGACCAGAATCAGGAAAAGCTATTTGAGTCAGTTATTTTTGTGCAGGGTAGGAGAATTTTTTTCAGGGTCTACCACCCAGAACAATTATTATCTTCTCATTTAAGTATGCTCTTTGGCAAGTTACTTATTTTTTCCTGTCTCTAAAAGGGATGTGATAAGGTTCACATTACACGGTGGGAGGCAAGGCTCAAACGTGATCACATAAACTAAGCACTTGGTATTTGACACAAAGCAGGTAACCATCAAGATTTATTCTCATTCTCTTCATAAGAGCTAGAAAGGGGGCAGCTTCATGGGGCTGGAAGAGCCCGATCAAGTCATGAATGACAAAGCAAGAATGAGGACAATGTCTCCAGACTCTAAGATTGCTGTGAAGGAGAACAGTCACAGGCTGTCAGGACGCCTGCCTTAATTACTGCTGCAGACAGAATCCTGGGCTTCATGGCATATGGGTCTGACCCGAGGAATGAATCCTTTACCTTTACATATTCCCTAGGATCAGTGAGGGGAGTGAGGTCAGAGGGAAAATGGTGGTAATCTAGGCCTCTGACTCCATGCACCAGTCCATTGGACTGGTCCTTGCTCCCAGTGGCAAGGAGGTATTTAGAACTGTAGGTAGACTCCTTAGTAAAAAGTGAAAGAGGGGCGCCTGGGTGGCTCAGTCAGTTGGGTGACTCTTGATTTCAGCTCAGGTCATGATCTCAGGGTCATGAGATTGAGCCCCACATTGGACTCCACACTCAGCATGGTCTGCTTGAGATTCTCTCTCCCTCTACCCTCTCCACTCATATGCAATAAATAAATAAATAAATAAATAAATAAATAAATAAATAAGTAAGTAAGTAAGTAAGTAAATAAAATACATTCTTTAAAAAAGGCAAAAGATTTATATGATCAGAAGAGAAACCAGAGTATAAGTGGACTTCTTCAGAGAAGCCCAAGAGAAGAATGTGTCCAGCTTAAAAGATTGTCTGGTTATCTGTTACACCAGAAATTCTCAAACTTTAATGCACATCTGAAGCACCTGGGGAGCTTTGTTACAATGCAAATTCTGATTCGGTTGAGCTGAGTGGAGCTCAAGGTTCTGCTTTTTGAACAAGCTCCCCAGTGATGCCCATGAGGCTAGTTCAAAAACCATGTTTTTGAGGACCAAGATATTAGACCTTCCTTGTCTTTTCCATTTTACTCAACAAGAAAGGACCCAGCTGTGGAAGAGAAAAGGTGGGGATGGATTCAAAGAGAAACAGGAATTGGCAGGGGCCCTTCTATCTGCTTTGGGCCCAATAACTGTTTCCTTAAACTTAATAGTAGAAAACCCCTCCCCTTCATATCCAAAACCATGCCATGAAATCTTAAATATCTGGCTGAAAATTTTAAATGCATTAGGAATGCCATTGTCAATACCTTTGTTATGATATTGTACTATAGTTCCGTAAGATGGTACCTCTGTATTGTTCCCACAACTTTGTATTTCTCTGTATTGTTTCTTACAAGGGAATGTGAATCTATAATCATCTCAAAATAAAAGGCTTAATTTTAAAAACCCACAATAAAAAAAGTGAATGACTCTAATGAGGTAGTAACCGATCCTTTGGTAAGTTACAGTTTCCAATTCCATGCTTTCAACAAGATTAAAAAAGTACTTAATTGAGTTGTTGATTAGCAGATCATTAAAAGTAGTTCTTCATGATTTTTTTTTTTAAAAGCACTAGGCAGAAAAAGTGATTCAGAGTGGTACTTAAGTAAAAGTCAACTTGTACTAGGGGAAAAAAAGAAATGGGTTTGTGTTTTAAATATTTAGATTTAAAAACACATCAATCTCATTCTACAGTGAGAAACACAAAAGTCTGGTGTATAATCATAGCAAATAGATTGGTTTCTAAATTTCCTAACATGGTCACTGAAAGAAGGAGCTGAGGAGAAGGGTGAAAATCAGAAAGGAAGGGCAGAGGGAAGCAGAGAAGGACATAACATGAGGGAGGCCCATTTCTCATTTCCAGACTCCCTTGCAGCTCGGGAGTGGCCACAGAGACCCTGTTTGAGACAATAAGATGGAAACAGATTATTTGATTCTTTTTCTTTCTTTTTTTTTTTTTTTAAAGAGAGAGCACATGAGCTGGGGAGAGAGGAGTGGCAGAGGGAGAGGGAAAGAGAGAAGCTTAAGCAGGCTCCACACCCAGTGCAGAGTCCAATGCAGGGCTTGATCTCACGACCCTGAGACCATGACCTGAGCTAAAATCAACAGTCAGTTGCTTAACCAATTGAGCCATCCAAGTGTCCCGGAAACAGATTATTTTTCTAAACCAGAGAGACATAACTAGCTTACACACAGTTTTAGCTTTCCCCATCCTCCTGACATCTTACAACCCAAATGATAAAAATCCCTAGCAGAGATGGTGGACCAAGCAGTTAGGTGGTGTTTAGATTCTTGGCAACCTCTTCAACCAGCTGCACCAGCTCTGGACATCTTGTCTAATGAACAAAATGAACTCCAGCTTGTTAAACCACTCTAATTAGGTTTCTGTTGCATGCAACCAACTGCAATCCCAGCCACTAGACAACCACCTCCATGGTCAGGTGGACAACAAGTTAGAAACATCTTCTGAGTTTTATGGCTAAAACAAAGGCCTGTTTCCCTGTGGAATTTTATAGTTTTCATATGTGTGTAAAGAAGTGATTTACATTTTAGCAACTCACTTTGGAACTTGAGAAATACCAGTTCCTTTGACAGTCAGCAGCTGTCTGATTGCCTTATATTCATTCTTTGAAAGATTAGACCTACTATATTTAGTTGGAATCAGTGTATTCTATGTGTTTTGCAAAAATAATAAAAAATCAGATTCCAGTTTGGAGGATCCACTTAACTATACTGTATGCCTAGAGTCCAAAAAACTATCCAAACTGATACTATTACAAATACAACCAGAAATTAGTACCACCCATTTTGAGTAAAACTGACTAGATATTTTGGTTTGTTTTAGAACCAGGTTAGTTCCTCAAAATTCCCAGGATCCAGGGTCTGAAGTTTGAAATACTGATCATATCATTGCCAATCACATCATGTGGCCTGAATAAGAAAGGGTATCTTCAAGTGTCAGTTCTAGAGTCCCCACCATCTTTTTTTATTTTAAAGAAATAAACTTTACTAAAATGGCAGCCTAAAATACTAAAGGTATTCTAGAACAAAGTAAAATATATGTATATTTATATATTTAAGCAAGAATTTTAGGCTGAGCGTTTAGTTCTGCTCCTCCTTCTTGGAATATAAAATAGTACATTTAAACGATGTTTCTGAAGTGCAATTTGGCAACAAATATCAAAATTTTGCCTACCCATTGCCCTTGCTGATTCTGTTTCTAGGAATGTATCAAAGATGAGTGCAAGGACCTAGCAGCACAGTTCACAGGAGGGATAAATTATACAACAACCTAAATGCCCAAAAATAGGGGATTAATTAAATTATAGCATATCCATGTAATGAGGGCATTAAAAATGGTCTTGTAGAAAATTGCCTAACAATATGGGGAAAGGGACACCTGGGTAGCTCAGTCGGTTAAAAGTCTGCCTTCAGCTCAGATCATGATCTCAGGGCCCTGGGATCCAGCCTGGTGTCAGCTCCCTACTCAGTATGGAGTCTGCTTCTCCCTCTCCCTCTGCGGCTCCCCTGCTTGTGCTCTTGCTCTCTCTCTTCTCTCTCTCCCTTAAATAAATACATAAAATCTTTAAACACACACACACACACACACAACATGGGGAAAATAATCATGATTAAGTGAAAAAGCAAAAATGCATATGAACCCATTGGATAAATGTGTTATGAAAGGATATGCACAAAAATGGCTTTTTATAGATAATTGTTATTTTCTTTGCGTTTCTGTTTTAAGTAAACATATGTGACTTTTAAAAGGTTTTTTTTTTTTATTAATTGCTGCGGCAGCTACCACCCCCTCTTACTACCAAGTAAATTATCCTTAATGGCCTTTCATGTCTCATCAGAGAGACTGGCAGGAAGAGAGCTCATCCACTGTGAGGATGGCAAGTCGCTGAGAGGAATAGCAGACATGGAGGGTGGCAGAGAATGATGACCAGAACAGACTAAATCAAGTATAATAGGTATAAGGACACAGTCCTATCATGAAACCTGTCTGCCCGGATCCAGAATGGGCAGGCTCAGCTTCAAAGCTTCGTGGATGAAATAATCTCCCCCAAGTTGGGCTACGGTTGGAGAAATTACATTAACTGCATTTGAAGGAGAACGTGGACAAACTGGAACATTTCCTAAGTAAAAGGGCCAGGACCCAAGGACAGCTGAGAGATGCGTAGTGAGAGAGACAGTTAAAAGAACAGGGAGTGTTTAACCCAAAGAGGTGACAAGTGAGGGATGAAGAAGGGACATGGGAATCACCCTCAAACATCTGAAGGCTTGTCATTGAGAAGACAGTTGCCAGAGTGCAGAACTAGATCTAATGGGTGGAAGTTTGGGGGAGACCAATTTTAGTTGAAAATGAGGTGGAATTTTTTTTTAATTAAAACTACCCAACAATGGAACAGGCTGTCTTATGCTATAGTGAGTTCTCCATCATTGAAGACATTCAAGCAAAAAATAGGTAACTATTAAAGTATTCTATAATGGAATTTCTGCATTCTGTGGGAAATTAGACTAGAAAAACCCTGATGTTTCCTTCCAGCTCAAAAATGATTCTAGAGTAGGGAATCCCACAGGGAATAGCACCAAGTCCCTACTCACCAATTCTTTCCAAAAATTCCCTAATTAGAGATGAACTCCTTTGGTTTCATCTTCTTGTAATATTAAATTATCATTTGAGATTTTAAAAAATGATACTTAAAGCTGTTATCAGTTATGATCAACTTCATGTGAATGAGTTTACAAGATCCTTTCCCAAGGATGGGTTTCCATGGTGATTGATAAGGGGGATAATATGGTCCTGAGCTAGGAAAGCAGCCATGTTCAGGAGCCACGGAACTGGAGAGACAAAGTTATGCCCTGAGGGTCAAGTTCACAATCTTGTATATCAACATGCCAACTTGGGTCTTGAAACTCCATCTTAATCTCCACCCCATGGTCCAGTGCATGTGCCAATTACCCTCACTGTTTCTTTAATCCAAGGGTGGTTAATGAGCACCAGGCCAGGCTCTCTCCAACGACATGTGAATGTGCCCACTCCAGAATCGCCAGTCAGCTGTGCTGCTGAAATTAACTTGTTCAGCTGGCCCTCCAAATAAAGCCATTTAAAGAGTGCAATGTACCATAGAAAGCAATTTGTTTCCTTAAGATTTAGTACCCCACGTGAAGATTGATTTTGATTTGAAAGACAGAAGCTACTGCAAGGTGAATAATTTTAAGTTTAACATATTCCTCCTCTCAAGGAGCCAAATGCATTAAAATTAGGTGCAAAGTGCTTCTAATTTGTCAATCACTCCTTGGATAATTCTGTTCCTGCATTACCAGGGAAATTGCCCAAGAGACCTGACTTTTGGCTCCTTTCATCTCCACTATTCTTTTAACTTGATCATGGCTGCAGTATGCAAATGTGGCTCCACTTCTAGGAGTTGGGTGAGGGGGGATCCAGGATAAAGACAGCCCCAAACCTACATTAAATTTGTCAGGAGGTCAGAGGTGTGACAGGCCTCCTAAGTTCTGTCACACGTCAGTTTGTAGGAGAGGGCACTCAATGAAACAGCCGACACAGAAGGCATTCCTCCTCTGTCCGTGATCTCGAGAGTGCTTGCTAGTTCCTTCTGTCCATTGGCAAGCACTCACTGAGAGCCTGCTCTGTGTCAAACTCTGTGCTTGGCCCCCGGCACACGGATGACCAACGACAGACCCTATCCTTGAGAGGCTCAAACATCAGAGAAAGAAGAAAACCACAACTGCCCCAGGGGGATAAATATGGTGTCAGAGGTAAGCACAGGACCCTCTGAGACCATTAAGGACATTGCACAAGGTCTTCAGGGGAAGGGGATGAGTTTGAGGAACAAGCAGTGAGTGAGCCAGACTGTCCGGGTGGACTACAACACTTCCAGAAGTAAGAATGGGTATAGAGAGCATATAGAGTCACACCTGGCATTTTCTGGGTCCTTCTGGTGTTCCAGGCATTGTACTAAGCACTTTGCAGGTATGTTCTCCTTCAGTCCTCACAATGGCTCTATGCAGTGGCCTCTATTACAAGGTAGGGACTATCATTATTCGCTCATACAGATAGAGAAACGGAGACATTGATAAGTTAAATAGCATGCATACAGTAACCCAGCTTCTAAGTGAAAAAGTCAGGATTCAAATCCACTAAGTCCGATACAAAGTCTGTGTAAATGTTTGCTTTCCAAAAGACATGGATCATTGGGAGAAGTCCGAGCCAGAGAGGAACCTGCGTTCTGTGGCAGTCAGCTCAGGCAGACCTACAAGATGAGCTGGTTCTTGGAATCAGTGACACAATGTATGTAGAGTTCTCAGCACAGGACCCAACATGCATGAAGTGTTCAATACATTTTAGCAATGAGGAGGAATAGGAATGCTTATGGGAAAGTTGAGGCAGAGGGAGCCAGATACTTCAGCAACTCTGGAAGTGTCTCATGAGTCATGCAAGATCTGGATGTTGCCCCGAAGGCAGCAAGGATTCATCCTGGATGTGAAAGTGACATGCTTAAGGTTTGGGCATAGAAACGTGACCACCTAAAAAGCAGATATGCGAGAGAGAGAGAGAGAGAGAGAGAGAGAGAGAGAGAGAGCAGGAATAGGAGGATCTCGGAGGTTGTTTTGCCCCAAGGGAGAAACACTAGAACTGGCTGAAACAGGGCAGGGAGGGCAGGAAATGGTCTTCAAAGGATATTTAGGAGGGAAAACAGACTTAGCAAGAGATTGCAAGAAGAAAGGAAAAGATTCCTGCCTTAGGGAATTGGCCAAAAACCAAAAGCCATTTAAAGAGTGCAATGTACCACAGAAAGTGAATGGCCCTGCCCTTCCCAGGGCAGGTAATGTGAGCAAGGGAATAACGGCTTCTGTTGGGATGTAAGACTGAAGTGGCTATGGGGGGATATACCTGTGGGGATGTCCAACAGATCTTTAGAAACATACAGAACCGAACCCAACGGATTGGCATGGAATAAAATGAAAGCGTCCATCCCTCATGGCTCTAATAACCATTCAGGCCAACCCAGACTCCAGCCCACAGAGCACTAAAGGAAGCCTCCAACACAACCTTGCCCTCTTTGCTGTTCTGAATCCTGGACCGCTCATCCCAACAAGCTCTATCTCCCACAGCACAGCCGCTTTCAATTCTGCCAAAGTCTGGCCACTTGATCTACACCCCATCTCCCAGCCACAGGCTTTGTCTCCTCTCCGTCTAACCTTCAGATTCTCTCTCTGGCCTCTCTGCTTTAGGACCCCCTTGAAAAAGTTCCACAGCCTTCCGACCTGGTACCAACCACCTATGGCCAGTGCCTCTGGGAGTCCTGACCTGTACTTTAACAGCAAGGTGAACAAGAATTGAGGAGTAAGGTGGAATGGAGGGGGGCATGAGGCCAGCAGAGTTTGATTCCTTCCGTGGCGTCAACAAGCCCCAGAATGTCCCGTCCGCACCCATAGTGTGGTCCCATGCCACATCTTCCATGACAACAACCTCTTCAATCTCTTGGGATGGATTTGACTTTCATTCTTCCTGGACTCAGATTTGGAAATGGTGGTTTCTGGAGGAGAGATAAGAAGGGGGCGGGGGGGGGGGGGAGTGAACTGATCTTGGCCAGTTGTCCCACCTGCTGCCTTTGCTGGGAACAAGGTATGCTGGAGCTACCAGGAGTGTGAGCCCTCCTCCTCCTCAAATCTCATGCCCACCTCATGTTCTCAGGCCTTCTCTCCGCCTTCTCTCCTAAAAAATAAATGCACAAACCATATCTATTTGTGGACAGGTCACAACCCTAGGAGGATTCCACAGGGACCACCTTCCTGGAATGGACAAGATGTGACTATTCATGTACTCGTATCAGTGAACCTAGAGATATGGTTGCAAATACAGTCAACATCCAAGGAACACAGGAATGAATGAACTCCTTTTGTGTGTGATATTCAGACTTTCTGGCCATTGAATTAGGCTCCTCTCAAGAGGTAATGAGGGGTCCAGTCTTAGAAGCATCCAAATAGATATAAGATGGAGAAGCAAAGGAGATGCAGAGGGGGCAAGCCATAGCTGAGCTGTTCCAACTCTGTGAACATGTCTTTCTATGACTTATCCAAGGTTGAAAGGCTAGAAAATGGTCCCCAGGTCTCATCCAGCCAGGCCCAGCACCCTGGTGTCTTGGTAGAAGATTACTGCCAGGATACAGGCATTCATTGACCAACCCCGCCCCCCGACCAAAGACCGCTCTGCATAGCCAGCGCCCTGCAGCACATAGACATACTTCTTACCCTGGTTAACTGATAACCATTCTGTTTTGGAAACTTGATTCACCAGTAGTAATTCCAGAGGAGCCCTCTGCTGCTTTTCTTCCAGAAATACTACAAATTATTGCACGTTAGTGAAGGAAAGGAAACTGGTCAAAATGAACTAGCTAATAAACCACTCCTTATTCTTTCCATATGAAAAGCAAGAAAAGGCAATTAAGAACAAGGAACCTGGGGCGCCTGGGTGGCTCAGACGGTTAAGCGTCTGCCTTCGGCTCAGGTCATGATCTCAGGGTCCTGGGATCGAGTCCCGCATCGGGCTCCCTGCTCCTTGGGAGCCTGCTTCTCCCTCTGCCTCTCTCTCTGTCTCTCTGTCTCTCATGAATGAATAAATAAAATCTTAAAAAAAAAAAAAAAAAAAAAGAACAAGGAACCTAGGTCCATCAGCCCAGAGACTGCTGAGCTGGCCCACAGATGGATCCAGCTAGTACTTTGTTAGATACTTGGCACACAGACATATTTGTCTCAGGAACAAAGCACCTGGCATTGCCTGCCAATGACCAAGGTTCCCATCCCACCCCACAGGCAAGGCTGAGAATGCTTTGCGCCCCGAATCAGTTTTGAATTTGTATAGTAACGGGCTGTCAGTGGGGTCATCTCTCCAGGTATCCGTTCCAGCGGCGGCTTTGCAAGAAGAGATATGATCATTCCTGGCAGCGAAGCTGGTGCTCCAAGCAAGGCATGAAATGACAAACAGGCCCATTTGCAGCAAAGACTCCCGGGTGGATTCACCAGCAACGATGAGGCTCAGGCATGTCCCTTGATAAAAATCTCATCTTCCGTTAGCCCCACAGGAAATAGCACCACTAAAATAGGAGGCTCATTAGAAGGGACGTTAGAGGGGACATGAGTGGGATCATCTCAGCTCTCAGCTCTCTCAAGCTGACGCCTGTGACAGAGACAGCAGCTCTGTGAAGCACCAGAGAGAGGTGCTTATCATCACCGAGGGGGCATCCTGCAACGGTCTGTGCAGGGACTGGGAGGGGAGGGTCCGGAAGCAGAGAAGGTGGAGAGCGGAGATGGTAGGAACGGTAAGCTGGGCTGGGGGTCCTCAGCAAAGGGGCCAGTGTCCCCGGTGGTCTATGCAAGCTAGTGGATTGCTGAGAAGCCTCCTTCTGGGGCTGCAATCAGCAGCAAACCTCTCAAACTGAAAGAATATTCATGGTCAAACAGGAGCAAACAGGATATCCATGAAGCATTGACCAAGCAATGACGGGACATACAAAGACCCTCCTGAGGTTGGGGAACTACCAGGGGCTGAGGATCTGAGCCCAGTCATGTGGCTGAAGTTCAGAGACACACTCAGATCCAGGGAGGAATTAGAATGCAGAAGAGAAACTGAGGCAGGTGTCCAGGGTTGTGGATGAAGGGAGACTGCAGCTCAGGAGATGACATGCAGATGACTATAGCTCAAAAGTGTCTGGCATAAAGTAAATAATTAACAATGTTACTCAAGGCAGAATCTGTCTTGTATTATATATATTTGTTTACATTTTTATTAAGATATACATAAAGGGCACAAATTTTAAGGGTCAATGAGTTTTCACCTGTGGGTTCACCCACATAACCATCAAGCAGATCAAAATATAGTACATTTCTAGGCATCGTGCACTACCCCAGAAGGTTTCTCATGCTCATTCCCAATCACAAAGGACCCACTATACTGGCTTCTACACCATAGATTAATATTCCCTCCTTGTTTTTGAACTTCATAAAAGTCCATAATTACTCTTTGGTATGTACACTTTGGTACTAGCGTTTTTCATCAGCATAACATCTGATATCCATCCGTGTCACTGTGTGTAATGGTAATTCATTCTTTTTCATCGCCAGGTAGTATTCCCATGCATGAATACTCTGTGGTCTATATATCCATTCAGTGTTGGCAGACACATGGGTGGTTTTCTGTTTTCTGGCTATTGCAAGTAGTGCTGCTATGAACATGCTTCTGCTTGTCTTTGCCTTCAGTGTATGGTGGATGTATGCACTCCTCTCTCTGAGGTCTGCATCCAGGACTGGAGCTGTTGCCTCATGGGGTGGGCATATGTTTAGACTTAGCAGATACAATTTTGCTGTTATACTTTATATTTTTGTAGCCATGTCTATACAACATGACTGCCCTCTGCTATGTGTTCTCAGTGGATTGACCCTTTTATCATTCTGTAATGTCCCTTTCTGCCTCTGGTAATTTTCTTCATTCTGAAGTCTACTTTATCTATATTATTAATATAGCATTACTCAACCTGGAAAAAAAATTTTTTTTTCACTGGTCACAATTATTAGGAAAAGGTACTCTAACACATTGCAGTGGAGATACATGATAACAAAGCTTTTCAGATGCCAATTTTGTAGTATCTACTGAAAAATGTACATACATGCCCATTGACCCTGTGATTTTAATTACAAGAATCTATCCCTCAAAAAAAAAATAATTACACACGTGCAAAAAAAAGCTGAATATACAGGATGCTGATTGCAGCATTGTTCATAACAGTAAAAAAAAAAAAAAAAAAATAGAAACAACCCAAATGGCCATCAATAGGAAAATGGCTCAACAGACTATGTCGTATTCATATTATGGAGAAGCTATGCAGCCAGTAAAAGAATGAGGCCAATCTCTGTACATGACCATGAACAGATGTCCAAGACCTTTCAAGAAAAAAAGGCTGCAGAATGATAAGCACGGTACATGATACTATTTATATTTTTAAACCACAAAACAGTATTACACTTCAATATTACCCATGTGGTTGTGTGTATAGAGACTATAGACAGAAGCCTTCAAGGCTAAACAGCAGAGTTGCAGCAGAAATTGGGGTGAGGGTCCTGAGATTAGGATGGAAAATCAAAGAGAACTTTAACCTAATCTATACTGTTTTATTTTTACAAGGAGAAGGGTTTTTTGGGGGGTTTTTTGTTTTTTTTGTTTTTAAGATTTTATTTATTTGAGAGAGAGAGTGAGAGAGAGAAAGAGCACAAGAGGGGGGAGCGGGAGAGGGAGAAGCAGACTCCCCGCCGAGCAGGGAGCCCGACGCGGGACTCGATCGCGGGACTCCAGGATCACGACCCGAGCCAAAGGCAGTCGCTTAACCGACTGAGCCACCCAGGCGCCCCGAGGAGAAGGGTTTTTATGCATTACCAGTGTAACTAAAAATTAATAAATAGTACCAATGTTGGTACTGTACCCAACAACTGTACAATTGTTGTGCGGTGACAGATGGTACCTATACTTGTGGGGAGAACAGCATTAAGCATAGAGTTGTGGAATCACTATGTTGTACACCTGAAACTAACATAACATTGTGTGTCAACTCTACTTCAAAAAATAGTACCACTGCTGATTACTTATTTTGACAAATATATACCACGGTAGCATAAGATGCTAACAGTAGGGGAAATCGGGTGACAAGTATACAGGAACTCTGTATTATCTTTGCAACTCTTCTGTAAAATCTAAGATTATTCCAAAATAAAAAGTATATTTAAGAAAACTAGCGAAGATAATTCACCGAAATACAAAAAAGAAAGCATAAATAAATTACAAGATATTTATATTATAGATTACTATGCCGCCACAAAATACAAATCAATAAAATGATATTCTGAAACAAAATGATCCCCAAGATACATAATCAAGAAAAAAAAAGTCAAATATCATAATAATGCCTATGGTACAACCTCAATTATGTGGACAATTATTTTTTTAAAGGTTTTATTCATTTACATATCAGATAAAGGACTAGTATCCAAAATGTATAAAGAACTTATCAAACTCAACACCCAAAGAACAGATAATCCAGTCAGGAAATGGGTAGAAGACATGAACAGACATTTCTGCAAAGAAGACATCCAAATGGCCAACAGATACATGAAAAAGTGCTCGACATCACTCGGCATCCAGGAAATCCAAATCAAAACCTCAATGAGATACCACCTCACACCAGTCAGAATGACTAAAATGAACAAGTCAGGAAACAACAGATGTTGGCGAGGATGCGGAGAGAGGGGAACCCTCCTACACTGTTGGTGGGAATGCAAGCTGGTGCAGCCACTCTGGAAAACAGTATGGAGGTTCCTCAAAAAGTTGAAAATAGAGCTACCCTATGACCCAGCAACTGCACTATTGGGTATTTACCCCAAAGATACAAATGTAGGGATCCGAAAGGGTACGTGCACCCCAATGTTTATAGCAGCAATGTCCACAATACCCAAATTATGGAAAGAGCCAAGATGTCCATCAACAGATGAATGGATAAAGAAGATGTGGTATATATATATATATATATATATATATATACACACAATGGATATTATGCAGCCATCAAAAAAAAAACTGAAATCTTGCCATTTGCAATGACATGGATGGAACTAGAGGGTATTATGCTAAGCGAAATAAGTCAATCAGAGAAAGAAATTTATCTTATGATCTCACTGATACGAGGAATTTGAGAAACAAGACAGAGGATCATAGGGGAAGGGAGGAAAAAATGAAACAAGATGAAACCAGAGGGAGACAAACCATAAGACACTCTTAATCTCAGGAAACAATCTGAAGGTTGCTGGAGTGGTGGGGGGTGGGAGGGATGGGGTGTCTCGGTGATGGACATTGGGGAGGGTATGTGCTATGGTGAGCACTGTGAATTGTGCAAGACTGTTGAATCTCAGATCTGTACCTCTGAAACAAATAATATATTATATGTTAAAAAAAAAAGGAAGAAAGTAGGAAGGGTAAAATGAAGATAGTAGGAAGGGAAGTCGGAGGGGGAGACGAACCATGAGAGACTACAGACTCTGAGGAAAAAAATGAGGATTTTAGAGGGGAGGGGGATGGGGAGATGGGTTAGCCCAGTGATGGGTATTAAGGAGGGCACATGTTGCATGGAGCACTGGTTGTTATATGCAAACAATGAATCATGGACCACTACATCAAAAGCTAATGATGGGGCCCCTGGGTGGCTCACATGGTTGGGCGACTGCCTCTGGCTCAGGTCATGATCCCGGGGTCCTGGGATCGAGCCCCGCATCAGGCTCCCTGCTCGGCCGGAAGCCTGCTTCTCCCTCTCCCACTCCCCCTACTTGTGTTCCCCCTCACACTGTGTCTCTCTCTCTCTCTCTCAAATAAATAAATATTTTTTTAAAAAAACTAATGATGTAATGTATGGTGACTAACATAACATAATAAAATAAAATTTAAAAAAATTATTCTTAAAAAATATATATTTTATTCATTTATTCATGAGAGACAGTAGGTGGGGGGAAAGAGGGAGAAGCAGGCTCCCCTGATCGGAAAGCAGACGTTTAACCAACTGAGGCACCCCTATGTGCACAATTAAATATAGTCTATGAACACACCCAGCATATAAATCAATAGAGAAAGGCAGAGAGTCCATATTCTAAACCAGGAGTTGGCTAAATTCTATAAGGGCCAGATAGCAAATATTTTCAGCTGTGAACCATCCAGTCTTTGTCACAACTATTCAACTCTACTGTTGGAGCATGAAAGCTGCTATAGGACAATATATAACTAAAAGGGTGTGGCTGTGTTCCAATAAAACTTTATTCACAAAAAATATGGGCAGAATAGATTTGGCCAGTGGGCTATAGTTTACCAACCCTTGTTCTTCTTACTCTGTTAGCAGAGTAAGAAGTGAATTGTTTATTGCTAAAATTATTTCCAAAAAAGAACACATTTTAATGTATCATTTTCATTTAAAATAATATTAATAAAGAGTGTCCTACACCAGCATCCAGCATAAAACAGTGTTCAATACATTTTGTGTCTTATCCCCTTTTCTGTCCACTGCCATCCTGCAGCTAAAATCTCAGAATGCCTTCATGGTTAACCTGCCAAGTTGTTACAATTACTTGATCCACCCAACCCAGAGTGCCATTCCGTTTTGAGATAATGAACCAGGTGCCTGTGGAGGGAACGAAGAATACAGCAGGTGTCACGGCTCAGCACTGAAGTAAGCTCTACCTCCCTTACCTGCTTCCCCTCCTGCAGAGGCCTCCTGGGAGGCTCAGCCAGGTATAAGAATCTCCCAGAAATCTCCAGGCCCTCTCAGGGAGAACGGCTGAGGACTGTGCTAACTGGCAACCGGGCTGAGCGACAGTTATATTCAAGAATGATCTGCAAATCGCATTCTCCTAGAGCTTATTAGGGGACTCATTAACAGTACAAGAGGACATTACTTTCTGAAATTCTGATCTAAGCAGAAAATTAAAAGTATTTGTTAAATGACCTAATAAAATTGAATAAAATGTGCTGAGAAAATGAAAACCGCAATAGATCATCCTGCAGATTTTGGCTAAAAATACCTATTTTCTGCCATTGAGAGGCAGCGCTGTGCCCTCCGTGCAGCCCTGGATGGACCTGGTGCGTGACTCGGAGCCTCGATGATCCCATCTGCAGAATGACTCACCAGCAAGGAAGTAAACTGGATGTCAGCAGGAGCCCGAATTCCAGGCTGAGAGCCCTATCCCACCTCCCGATGTCCACCCCCTGAAGCCCACCCGGCTCAGGCCTCACCCTTCGTCTGTTGCTTCAGCTACCTCAGCCACCACCTCACTGATCTTTTTGTCCCCCAACTACCCGCTCCAACATGGTCTCCACAATTTCTGTCAGAATGCTCCTTCCAAAATGCAAGTCTGACATTGTCACACCCCCTAGAACATTTCTAGAAGCATCCAATTGCTCAAAGACGCAAACGCTATAGCAACAATTCTCAGTGTGGCCCCTAGACCAACAGCATCACCCGGGCACTTGTTAGAAATGCAAGTTTCCAGGCCCCACCCAGGCCTACTGAACCAGAAACTCTCGAGGAGGGGCCCATCGATCTGAGTTTTAACCTCTAGGTGCTGAGGCCCGTTCAAGTTTGAGAACCACTGCTCTATGGCACGGCACAAAAGAAACGTTGCAGTCTGGTCTTGGTCTTCCTGACTTCAAACCCGCCCTTCCACCTGCCCGCCTTCCATCTGTACCCAAGCACACAGCCTTCTGACCCACCCGGAAGAGACTGTGGGTTTGCACAGTCCACTTCCTCTGCTGGCAAAGTCTCCCCGCTTGCTGGGCGAGCACCACCTCTGTCAAAGATGCGGCATTAAAACGTCAATTTATTTTCCCATGAGAAGAGCCAAACTTCTCCTTTGCTTGCACCATCCTCCAAGTTAGGTACTTCCAAGTTAGGTACTCTGCTGATCTGAAGAGCAGCCTTTCCTGAGAGCCCCAGGGAGGCCATGCTCTTCATCAGGCCCTGTTTAGCCTTCCGCTTCCCTCAATGTCTGCTTAGAGACTGGCTGACCTGCTCAACTGTGAGGAATGGCAGGATAGGGTGGGGGAGGGAACAGGCTCTTCTCAGGACCTCACATGGAGCCTGGGAGGGAGTCAGTGCTTAGGAAACGGTTGCATAAAGAAGAATCTTATCAATCTGAGCATATGGGGAAAGCCTCAAAGCCAGTTCACGGTCATATCTGGTCTTACCTGCTCCCAAAGAGAAAAAGATATTCAGAACAGCAAGCCCCCCCTCCCTACCAACAGAGAGTAGCGGTTCGGCTCCATGCCCTGCATGCAAATGATCAAACTCACATGTGTTTTCAGCGTAAGCTAACAGTTCACTTAGCTGGAAAAGATGTGGGTATGGAGGTGTTGCCAAGCAGTAAAGGCAGGGTCTGCGGCAGCTAGCAGAGGCCCGCATGTTCAGCAGCCACCCCCTCTGGGAGTGTGGGGCACAGGTGATATGTTGATCAACATGAGACACATCTGCACTCATTCACATTAACAAGAATCAAAATCAGCTCTAACAGGAAACATCTAAACCCATTTAATTCTTTCATCTCTTTTGAAAACTAGCAGCTTTCCTGGAGAACATGCTCAGTTCTTGAACCCAAAAATCTTTGCATCAGCACCAGTCCCAAACTCTCAATTGTGGGGCTTACCTAAAAGATGACCTGGGAGAGGTCATGAGGATCTAAAACCACAGCCTGAGAACTGAGGAAGAGGCTTTCAAAGCCAACCACTCAAATTTCCCACTGATGCCTGAAAGCTCCCAGCTATGCCCTCAACCAGCAGAGGGCCAACAGCCAGAGCGAGGCTCACCACCCTCCCAAAAGGTAACTCAAGATTTGGCATTGTGTCCTAAAGTTCTGGAATGTCACAACTTTGAGCTATGAGGAGAAACTTTAAAATGTCATTTAACTCAGTGTTATGGACAAAGATCCCTGAGCTACTATCCAAGAGCTACTGTCTTTGGTCAAAAAGGCCCCCCCAAAATCAAACACTTGCCAAAAATAAGGTTAACCAAGCTGTCCTTTAATTACACATTATATTTTTCTGGGGAAAAAATCATCCGTGAATCCATGGTGCCCACAAAAAAGGAAAGCTGATTGAAGGAGGCGTACTGTATTGAAAAGGTGAACACCAGTGATCTAGTCAACAGGTCTCTTTTTCAGCAATGAGCAAAGTGGGGCCCAGAGAGAGTAGGTGACTTGCCCAAAGATGCACAGTTAGATGGTGTAGCAAGTAGCAAGGACTCGGGTCTCCTATCTCCTAACCTGGTGCTTTTTTAACAGTACACCGGCTTTCATCCATAAAACTAGTGAACCCATAAGAGACTAGTTCTCAAAGTGTAGTCCCTGGACCAGCAGCATCAACATCCTGGGGAACCTGTTAGAAATTCAGATTTGAGGACCCACTGCAGAGTTGCTAAATCCGAAATTCTGGGGTCATAGTCCAACCATTTGTGTCTTAACAAGTCTTCCAGATGACTCTGATGCCCTGAAGAGTTTGAGCACCACTGCTATAGGGAAATAATACCTTTACCACCTGATATTCTTCTCAGTCCAGCTTGAAGGGAGCACCTTGTCTCAAATTAGATGAGGAAGTCATACATCACAGTTTACAAGTCAGAAGCCATCTTGGAATCTTAGTCCAAACGGCCCCCTGCAGGTAAGTCCCCTCTATTGCATCACTGATAAAGGGCCAACTGGCTTCTGCTGGATGCCCCCAGGAATGGAAACTCACCACCTCCAAGATGCCCTTGTCTTTGTTGTAAAGCTCTTGAGTTAGAAATTTCTTCCTTGGGGCGCCTGGGTGGCTCAGTCGTTAAGCGTCTGCCTTTGGCTCAGGTCATGATCCCAGGGTCCTGGGATCGAGTCCCACATCGGGCTCCCTGCTCAGCAGGAAGCCTGCTTCTCCCTCTCCCACTCCCCCTGCTTGTGTTCCCTCTCTCGCTGTGTCTCTCTCTGTCAAATAAATAAATAAAATCTTTAAAAAAAAAAAAAAGAAATTTCTTCCTTATGGTCAACAAAGACCTGTCCCCCTTAACCTCCACCCTGCACCTATTTCAGCCACGCACCCTCTGGGTGGTCATACCAGCCCTGCAAACATCCCCTTCACTGAGGCCTCCAAGGTGATTGTTCCATGGCTGCCCCAAGTCCCATGGGAGAGCAGTCACTGAGAAAAGTTGTCGAGTCTGTGCCCAAATAATCTCCCTTTCCGGGTCAAATAGAAGGAAGGGGGTAGGGTGGGAAGGAAAAAGAAAAGAGGAAGGAAGCAAGGAAGGAGAGGGAAGAAGGAAGAGATGGGGGGATGGAAAGGAAGACAGAAATGCTTTTCAAATACTCACTATTTGGCATGTGATCCACAAAACAACTCTGTGAGATGGATAGTACCCTCCACCACTTTAAAGACTGGGAAGCGAAAGTTCCATGAGGAAGTTGGCAATGGCCATCCTCAGTGGTGCCTCCCCTCTTAGGAGGTCCTTCCCTCATCACCGCAAGACCACTGGCAGCCATTTCCTATCAGCAGCCTAGTCCTTTAACCACCCCAGCATGTGAATGAACCCACTTCCTCAGTCTGTGCGCCAAAGCCCTGGGAATGGTGCTCATTGGTCTAGCTGAGGTCACATGCTCATCCTTGAACCAATCACTATGGCCAGGATGGTGTAATGCTTTGATTGGTTAGGCCAGGATCATGTGCCCTTGCCTGGTCCAGGGGTGGGAGCAGCCTCAGTTAAATGAGGGGGGAGGGGGCGCCTGGGTGGCTCAGTTGGTTAAGCAACTGCCTTCGGCTCAGGTCATGATCCCAGGGTCCTGGGATCGAGTCCCACATCGCGCTCCCGGCTCAGCAGGAAGCCTGCTTCTCCCTCTCCCACTCCCCCTGCTTGTGTTCCTGCTCTTGCTGTCTCTGTCAAATAAATAAATAAAATCTTAAAAAAAAAAAAAAAAAGAGGGGGGAGGAATGCAGTGCTGGAGAAAGAGAAAAACTCATGATTCCCACTACCCTTGGATTGTGGAATGATGATCTGAACAGAAGGGATTCCCATAAACACAGTGACTGTCTCCTGCCTGGTTAAGCTCTTTCTACACACACACTGCATTGAATTATTAAAATGTAATAATAAGGGCGCCTGGGGGGCTCAGTTGGTTAAGCATCTGCCTGCTTTGGGCTCAGGTTATGATCCCAGGGTCCTTTCTCCCTCTCCCTCTGCCCTTCCCACACCGCCCTCCCCCCCCACCCTGCTTATGCTCTCTCTCTCTCAAATAAATAAAATCTTTTTTTTTTAATGTAATAATAACAGTTAAGAATGAGCCAGAAAGGGAAGGTATAGAGCAGTGGGAAGTTCCAACCAGCACAAATTTACTGTTAGCACCCACAACCCTGATCTCAGGGGCCGGGGTGGTTCTGTTCCCCTCCCATAGGTGAGTTAGGACACATGTCCCATCCCAAGAGGGAGATCAACATTTGCGGCTCTTTCCTAGTTATTCTTCCCATGTCGGTAATCACTCTTTGAAACTCATTCTTTTTAAATTTCTCAGAAATTATTGTCCAGGGTGCTTCATTGGTTGGAGCTCATTGATGTCACTCGCTCCCAGAATGTTCGGCACCAGCTCAGCTATGGCCTCCAGCCCAGCCAGTATTTCCCTTTACAGCACGAGCGCACAGCCTAAAATACCTTTTACAGAAACTGCAATCCCACCCCAATATATCGAGTTACCATATATTTAAAAAGTAATTCACAACTTAGAACATTTAAAACCACAAAATTCTTAGTATTATGAACACATTGTTACAAACTTTTGACTATAAACAATCATGCTTAATCTAATCTTAAAATTCTCTCTGGGTTTAAATACAAAACAATTTTATAATTCTGGATTCACTCTTAGGTTTTAAAAAGCATTGGTGTATTTGAGCTCTGGGTCTAGCATTTCAGAGCTTCTTAACAGATTGACAATAAAATCCTTATAGGAAAGTTTTTATTTAAGATTTTATTTATTTATTTGAGAGAGAGCACAAGTGGAGGGAGGGGCAGAGGGAGAGGGAGAAGCAGGCTCCCTGCAGAGCAGGGGGCCCGATGCGGGGCTTAATCCCAGGACCCTGGGATCATGACCTGAGCTGAAGGCAGATGCTTAACAGACTGAGCCACCCAAGTGCCCCCTTATAGGAAACTTCTATTTAATCTTTCCTTTCACTAAAATAAGAATAATTAAAATTAAGTTTCTACTTAAAATGTAGATAAGAGAAGGCATTGAATACCTTCTGACTACTCCCTCTTAACTCCCTCGCCTTGGTTTTTTTTGGACAAGTTTAGAGAAGAGGAAACAAAGGAGAACAGGCCGTATTCATTTATTTGTTTTTCAGTCATTCAACATATTTTTTTTTAAGATTTATTTATTTACGGGGTGCCTGGGTGGCTCAGTCATTAAGCGTCTACCTTTGGCTCAGGTCATGATCCCAGGGTCCAGGATCAAGCCCCGCATCAGGCTCCCTGCTCAGTGGGAAGCCTGCTTCTCCCTCTCCCACTCCCCCTGCTTGTGTTCCCCCTCTTGCTGTCTCTCTCTCTCTCTGTCAAATAAATAAATAAAATTTAAAAAAAAAAGATTTATTTAGAGAGAGAGAGAATGGGGGGAGGGGCAGAGAGAGAGGGAGAGAGAGCCTCAAGCAGACTCTGCACTGAGCAGAGTGTCTAACATGGGGTTGGATCCCACCACCCTGAGATCACGACCTGAGCCAAAATCAAGAGTTGGAGGCTTAATGGACTGCACCACCCAGGCGCCCCTCAACAGATTTTTTTTTTTTTTTTTTTTTGAGTGGCCACCATGTATCAGGCACTGTGCTGGGTGCTGAGTGTATGCTAGTGAGCAAAACAGATTCCCTCTGCCTTCACGAGGTTTATGGTCTAGTACAGGGGTCAGCAAACAATAACTTTCAGGCCGAATCTGGCCTGCCACCTGTTTTCTTATGTAGCCTGCAAGCTAGGAATGTTTTGCATTTGCTCCAGGTCTAAGGGCCTCACTTTAAAAACCACTGTTTAAATCTGTACCTCTGAAGCAAATAATACATTATATGTTAAAAAAAAAAAAAAAGAAGAAGAAGAAGATAGCAGGAGGGGAAGGATGAAGGGGGGGAAATCGGAGGGGGAGACGAACCATGAGAGACGATGGACTCTGAAAAACAAACTGAGGGTTCTAGAGGGGAAGGGGGGATGGGAGGATGGGTTAGCCTGGTGATGGGTATTAAAGAGGGCACGTTCTGCATGGAGCACTGAGTGTTATACGCAAACAATGAATCATGGAACACTACATCTAAAACTAATGATGTAATGTATGGTGATTAACATAACATAATAAAAAAAAAGAAATCCCCCCCCAAAAAAAACACACAGCAAAAAATAAAAATAAGTAAATAAATAAATTAAATAAATAAATAAAAATAAAAACCACTGTTTAAGATAATGTAGTGACAAATACATAGAGGACACATTTTGAACAATTTTTTTTTTATTGTTCCCCTCTAGAACCCTGTTTGTTTTTCAGAGTCCATCGACTCTCATGGTTCGTCTACCCCTCCGATTTCCCCCCTTCATTCTTCCCCTCCTGCTATCTTCTTCTTGTTGTTTTTTTTCTTAACATATATTGCATTATTTGTTTCAGAGGTACAGATCTGAGATTCAACAGTCTTGCACAATTCACAGCGCTTACCAGAGCACATCCCCAGTTAGAGGACACATTTTGATTTCCTTGTAAAGAGATGATGTGGTAACAACGATGATGATGAGGATGATGATGCTGGTGGTAATACAATGTTCTAGAACTTAAATTTTACACCATATGCAAATTTCCTATCCAAACAGTTTAAAATTCATTCAGACATTGGGAAGATGGTATGCTTTCTGCATAACCACATAAAAAAAAAAAAAATTTGATGTACTTAATTCTGTCACACAAGTCAGGAACAATTTTACTGGCAGAAACTATGACTATATTATATGCATGCAGTTTTCTGCATCTCAAAAAAATAACAATACATAAAACGTTCCTTTTAAAAATCACATTTTAAAATTTCTCATTAATATTTATTGTTCATTCATTTGGGGCTCGGTTTATAGAAAATTTACGGGAGGAAAAACTTAAAATTGAGTAAGTTCTATTCTGAGACCTTGATGTTATGGATGAGCTTGGAAAAGAGCACTGTGAGGTGATTCTAGGATCGAAAGAATATGAATAGCTCAGGGTTCCCTGCAGGCATAGTTTGAGAACCGCCGGTGCAGCGAGGCTTTGCCAGACCAGCATTAGAGGTAGAGCTCTGTGAGACAAACCTCTGTGGCAGGTTCCTCCATGCAGAGGGCTGAAGCTGACCATGTTGCTTGGCTGAAGTCCATATTCACTGTCCCCACAGCTCTCTCTACAGGTTGTGGTTCCTAATAATTATGTTTACGGAGTAATTAGGTTCTAATAATTGAATAAGTATTTATGTCCTCACATAACTAAGTTAGTAGGTGATTTTTTAAAATAATGCACAAAAATGGACAGAAAACGTATTTTTATTTCACTCTCAAATAACTATAGTTACTTAGCATTGGGGTGTGTGTACCTGCTGAGCGCTGTACAACTTC
The DNA here is from genome assembly GCF_011800145.1 of Mirounga leonina. Classification (NCBI taxonomy): domain Eukaryota; kingdom Metazoa; phylum Chordata; class Mammalia; order Carnivora; family Phocidae; genus Mirounga; species Mirounga leonina. The sequence goes on along the minus strand of NW_023270374.1, from coordinate 32,338,007 downwards.
TCAAACCTTGGAATCAGACTGGACGCCACCACCCTCATTGCCTGCTCCACACTGATTTACACAGCAGACCTGATTCTTATCACAGCAATAACTGCAAACCCAGTTTTGCAAAGATATGACGTCATCAAAAGGAGAGTAGCACAACCTAATGTCGAAACTGTGAATTACCTTGAGCTGGTAGCGCGATGTCCAGAGGATGTTGAAGTTTCCCTCAAAACGTTTAAAATATCCCGAGGCACCCCTCTGGGTTTGCAGTGGGGCTCTCTGGCACCTTGGCACACAGTTTGGGAACCAAGGATATAGCATCATCTGCACTCTCCTGGATTCTGGTATGCTTTTCTGAGCAGTAAAGAAAGAGGAAGAGTTGTGGCCAGCTTGATGTGGGTGACCCTGGGAATGTGTCTCAGCAGAAACGGTGCAAACAGTTGGTTGAGGGCAATCAGTATAAAGAGCTACTTCACGGCTGATTGACCCCATCCACTGAATTTGACTTCTCATAATCCTCCTGCGTCTGACCTTGGCTCCCCATCCTGAGAGTAACCCTCCCTCACATTTAGGTCCAGGGGACCCCCCTCCTCTATCTGCAAAGATGTCATGGCTGCATCCGTGTCCTTCCTCTCTAAGTCTTCGGTCCGTGGGAAAAACCAAGCAACAATTTGGCTCTCATATTCACTGTTCTGAACTTTATTTTCCCCTTGGTCTCTTATCTTCTCTGTTCAAAGCCAATGTCTATTTCCACTTTGCAGCCAACATGGCCAAAGATGAAAGATTCTGTCATTATTTTCCCTACATAACAAATCACAAAGCTGCTTTATCCCATTCCTTGATTGCCTGTTTCAAGACTCATTGTTTCTAACTATCAGAGGCACATATGAATTTCCTCTTTATGCCTTTTCTCTTCCATTCCCTGCAAACACTTAGCCATTTATTCATTTTTATCAGCACAAACATCGGTAACACTTCGGAATAATCGGCTTCGCTACAATAGCTCATTTATTATTCACTGCAATAACCTTCAATTCACTCCACATCAATAAAGCGGAAAGGAAAGCAGCTCAGCCCTCCCACGTGTGGGCTGGGTGTAGGCTCTTAGGGCTGCTATGGGAAGCCCTCTGCCCACGGCACAGGCAGGAGGCCCGGACCCTGCCTTGGGTCTTTTGGAAAGCAGCTGAAAGAAATCGGGTGATGGGGGAGGCTCATGGCAAACCTCCCCGCGGATTCCCTGCTGTTTCCCTAACACGGCCTGAGAAAAGGAGAGGGGGTTTTTGAGTCAGACAGCCCGAATCCTAATCCCAGCTGTGCTGGTCCCCAGCCCGTGACTGAGCAAGTGGCTTGTCCTGTCCAAGTCTTAGCTTCTTCCTCTGCAAAATGAGGCTACTACTACCTGCCTCTTGCGAGCTTTTGCGAGCCTTGTTGTAATGATGAAACAAACTGCGTGAACTGCACGATGTGGCACGTAGTAGGTGCATTCCTATCATTGTAGCCCGCAAGCCCACCCGCACCCGGAGCCCAGCTTTCAGGTTCATAGTCACAGACAGATGTGGCCAGCAATTGCACATGTGAACTCTCAAGACAGACACTGGTTTTATTGGGACATTTCCTCACTTCCTGGGTCAGTGACCTTGTACAAGTTACTTAAACCTCTCTAAGCCACTATGAAAGGAGGCTTTCAAAGCACAGTGTTGTTAGGATTAAATGTCTTAGTGCCTGAGAAACATTAACACATTGCCTGGAGGCATGCTAAGTACAGAGCAAATGCTCAAAGAGCTGTTTTTACAACCATTATTAATATTTGCCAAAATTCCGGGCCACAGCAGTCTGGGAATAAAAATGGTGACAATCTCACCCCTGGGACATTACACCCAGTCATCCCAGCGACATCCTGCCTCAGCTCTGTCCTAGCTGCAGGGCAGGGTCTGCAGTAGAGACTTCCAAGGCTGGCAAAGCCACGGACACTGACCTCTGCCCCCGGCCAGAAGCCACACTGGGTCAGAGTCAGTGCATATGGAAGGTGCTCCACGGGGCTAAAGCCACCAGCATAGCACTTTCCACGCATGGGGGAGACTCCTGGTCCCTGACCACTGGCCACATACCAATACACAGGCCCCTGGGTCACCCACCTCTTGCTCCCAGCATCTCCCAGGGTTTCAGTGAGCCTTCCCCTTTAGGTGACCCTGTGAAAGAAAAGCAAAGTTACACAGAACACCTGAAAGGAGTTTTTTGTGGGAAGCAGGAGTGACCTCTAGGATTTCTCCAAGTCCTGATAATGTAGTCCCTGATCGGCAGGACACAACGCTGGGTTCACATACCAGCCCTGCCACACCCTGGCTGTGTGCTCTTGGGCATGTCACTGAACCTCTCTACGCTTTCATTTCCTCCTCCCCAAAATGCAGCTCTAAGTGGAACTTGCCTCCGTGGATTGCGGTTAGTATGAAACAGACAATGCTCGAAAAGAGACAGGCACAGCGCCCAGCACAGAGAATATAGTTAAAGAATAATAATTGCTAATGAGCTGTACAAGCAAGAAATTGCTGATTTGCCCCCCAGATAACCCTCCACCACAAGAGGGCATCTTGAATGGTCTGGGTGTGCTGGCCAGTGGAAAAATCTACCCCAACCAACACTTAATCCACTTGGCCCCTGGCTCCTAAGTCAGCATCTCAGGAGACTGACTCATGCAGGTCCCCCATCTGCCCAGAAATGGGCAAAAGGCAGGTATATTCGTCCGCCAGGGCTGCCATAACAAAGTACCACAGACCGGGCCGGGGGTGGGGGAGGGGGATGGCTTACACAACTGAAATCTGTGTTCTGACCAGTTCCAGACACTAGAAGTCTGAGATGAAGGCCAGGTGTCTCCACACGGTCCTCCCTCAGTGCCGTGTCCTAACTGCCTCTTCTTATAAACACGCCGGTCCCTAGAGGAGGACCCACCCTCATGAACCATATTTTAACTTCATCACCTCTTTAAAGGCCCTATCACCAAACAGTCACATTCTGAGGCCCTGGGGGTCTGGAATTCAGCACCTGAGTTCGGGGGGTGGGGGACACAGTTGAGCACCTAACAGTGGGCAAAGCACTCCAAGGTGCAGAGACCCTGGAGATGCAGCCCTGTCAGGACACCCCGGAAATGTCGGCACACCGCATTCTGTCGCATGAAGGCAGAACATGTTCTCCTGCCCCAGGGATCTCACCTCCACCCCGGGCCCCAAGGAAGAGCACCCCCCCCCATGCCCCCTTCAGCAGCCCCGTCTGCTTTCATGTCTCCAGTCAGTACCCATGTCAGGACCAGCAGCAGAAACGCCAAAAGAGCATCACAGAAGGATGCGAGGAAAATTGTCATCCCCTGCCTGTTGTGACACCTGTCCACACTCCTCAGTGCAGGCCCACCCAGGGGCAGAGGATGCCCCAGGGAGCAGTGCACCTGGGACAGAGGGTTTGACAGTACAGCACCAGGGCCCATGGCCACCGCTGTCCCGGGGGGGGCATGCTGTCCCCAGGGTGCCGAGGTTTGGGACAGAGAATTTGAATAAAGGAGACATCTCTGAGGGTGAGGGCAAGGCCCCACAACGATAACCATGGGGGGTGGTGGGGAAGGATGGGTGGAGGCAGGGGATAGCCATGCCATTCCCAGGGTGCTGATGGGGGACAGACAGGCCTCATAGGCCAGTGACGATGCTCTCATGCCTCGGTGGGGGGCTAAGAGTTGGAAGTGATTACAGGAGTGATTATAATTACGATGACTCCGGACAGAGAGCTGGAAAAGGATTTTATAATAAAGTGTTGATGAGGCTGAACGAGGAGCGAAAGGCTCAGAGAGAGCCTTGGAGAGGGTGGGCAGAAGCATGGGGGATGGAGTCGGCAGACCTGCTTCCTGCCCAAGGACATTCCTCCTGCAGAGCAAGCCCTTCAAAGAACAGAGACATAGCCTGGAGCCACACGGTGCTCGCTGACAAGTGGGAGGCTCAGCCAGGTTGCATGTGCTGCACCTGTCAGCCGAGCATCAGGGCCTCAGGCAGCCAAAATGGAAGGGAAGAAGAACACTGATATCATACTCACATGCAGCAGACACCACTGTGCCTTCCTGCACACTGGCTCAGTGCCGTCCTCTACCAACCTAGCTCTGAGCCCATTTTACAAGTGGGGGACTGAAGCACAGAGAAGTTAGGTTACTTGCCCAAAGCTGTGCAGTAAGAGACAGTGCTGGGATTTGAACCCAGGCAGCCGTCTTCACCTACACTGCCTTGCCAGACTTAGAATGAAGAACAAGTTGGCCATCACGGCATGTGGAAGTCAGGAAGCCAGGAGCAGATCCCATGCTCAGTGAGACACCCGCAAGACCTCCAGGGCCACAAGGAGGGGGCCTGGGGCAGGACTTCAAACTGGCAAGGGCAGCTGCTGGAAAAGAGGGGCTGGGGAGGCTTGGAGCCTCCCTCCCTCTGGCCCTCCAGCTCCCACCTGCGAGTCTATCCCCCCTCCTCCACTCTGCCGCAGCCCTGGCTCCGCCAGACTTACTTCTCTCAGGACACAGCTGCTGTGTATGGCCGGACAGCCTGGGCACCGCTCAACTCCAGGGGGCGCCATTCACATCATACTTTAGGTTCTGACAGGTGACCCTACTCAAAAGAAGAGAGATCTTTAGGATGCGTGGGGGTAAAAGGGGGGCCCAGGAGAGGCACATGAGCCTGGGCATCATGGGTCTGTTTTACCTGTTATACCACTGGGTAAAAAAACAAACAAACAAACAGAGAAATCATGGGGTTTGGTTGACACTCTAGAATGTTGTATTAAAAAAAAAAAATTCATGTATGTATTCATTCACCCAGCACACTTATCAAGCACCTATTACATGCTGAGATACAACAGAAACCTCAAGTGCACAATTCTTCCCCTCATGGAGCTTGCTGTCTAACAGATGAGACTGACATCAGACAATCACATAAATAAATGCAGAATTAGAACTGTAGTCAAAGGCAAAGATGGAGGAGACACAGCAGAGTGAGAGTGAGAGCCTGTCAGGGAAGTAAATGAAGGTTTCTAGAAAGGAGTGACACTGGGGCCCCTGGGTGGCTCAGTTGGTTAAGCGACTGCCTTCGGCTCAGGTCATGATCCTGGAGTCCCGGGATCGAGTCCCGCATCGGGCTCCCTGCTCGGCAGGGAGTCTGCTTCTCCCTCTGACCCTCCTCCCTCTCATGCTCTCTGTCTCTCATTCTCTCTCTCAAATAAATAAATAAAATCTTTAAAAAGAAAAAAAAAAAAAGAAAAGAGTGACACTTTGGTCAAGGTCTAAAGAATGAAGGGAGTCAGGGGAGGAGGAGCCAACTGGGCAGAGGTAAAGTATGAGCAAAGGCTCTGTGGCCAGAGGGAGTGTATTAGTTAGCTACTTCTGCGTAACAAAGCATCCAAAACACAAAGCTGAAAAATATAAGTACTGATACCGCTCACAGGTCTACAGGTCAGTTGGGCTTGCTTACATGCCTGCTGTCAGCTGTGGGTCATGTAGATGGTTCTGCTGATCTTGGCTGGACTCTATGATAATATACAGAGTCAGCTGGCTGCAGAATGGTCTCAGATGACCTCAGCTGGGACAACTAAGCTCCCCTCCACATGGTCTTTCAAGCTAGCCCAGGGTCCAACAGAGCCAGGATCAAGTGAGGCAAATGGGGGTGAGTCTTACAAGTACAGAGTTAGATCCTGCCTTTATTTTAAATTTTGATATTTTGTACAATATAGATCTACTGCATCCATTTTGATTTTTTTCAAATATTCCAATATTCTCTATCTTGATTACTGAGTTTTTTGACACCCCCTGAAGTTTTTCCAGTGAGGCAAGTGCCCCACCCTCCTTGCCCTAATACTGGCCCTGAAATAGGGGCACAGCCCACTTGCTACTAGGAGGGAGGCAATTATCTCTACTAGAACAGACCCGGTAGCTTTCTAAGGGAGGCAAAGCCTGAGGTGGGTCCTGAGAGGTTAGTAGGAAATGGGCAAGTGGACAAGGCAGGGATCAGCATACCAGGCAAAAGGAACAGCATGCGCAAAGACTCACATGATGAAACAGCTAGATCATAAAATGTGGGTTCAAAGCACTGAGGGGGTTGATTTTGAAAAGGGAGGCCAATCACCCAGAGCCCCAAGTGCCAGACTAGTCAGCTCAGACTCTGCCCTGTGGTGACTGGGAGGGAGCCTGGAGGCTTTGAGGCAGGGAGAAGGCATCATCCTCGGATTTGATTTATTTAGCAGAAAGTCATAATAAGCCCAGGGGTGTTCTAAGCACATGAGGGATGTTAACTCACTTGTCACTGCAACAAACCAAGAGGTGGGTCCAGTTAGCAGATGAGGAAACTGAGGCACAGACTGGGTCAGTTGTTTGCCCAAGCTCCCACAGTTCCTAAGTGGCAAATACAGGATTTAAACCCAGACAATCTCTGGAGTCCCCATTCTTAACCACTACACTTTGCTTACTTCTCTAACCACTCATATTTTAGAGAGGTCATTTTAGCCAAAGTGGGGATGAACAGGAAGGTAAACACTGAGGCCGGGATGCATGTAGAAGGAGTCTGGTGAGGAGGTTGTTTTCGTCATCCCGGAGGGAGGTGTAGGAGGCCTGAGGTAGGCAGGGGCATGGGTGCAAGAACGCTGGGTGTGGAATGCTTCGACCTTGTAGACCAGGCAGAGGCCCAGGGTGATGGCTCAGACAGGGAAGGCAGGCTGGGAGGCAGCCTTAGGTGGATGGAGCTTGGTAGGGGTTGGGGGGGGGGTGCTAATGGAGGAGGAGAGCAGAAGGGGTGGGAGAGTGCCATGGCAAGAGCTTCAAAGCAAAAGGGCATCTTGCATCGAATAGGAGAGCCTGATATGCAAGTGGCGGTGGGAAACGAGCAGATCACTGATGTTGCCTCCCTGTGACCACGGAAAGCACCGGTATGTGGGGGAAAGAGCACCCTCCGCTCACTGCAGCACGCTCAGTGACAAAGGGCAGGAGACAGACAGAGAGCACCCTGCAAAGCAAAGAGGGTTTCGCAGTGGAAAGGGGAGAGGGAAAGCCGGTAGTGGGTCAGGGTGCTTCGAAAGAGGGTGCAGCGGAAATGCAAATGCCCATCATCCCCACACTCAGCCAGACCACTGAGGTCCTGGCCCAGGGCCAGGCAGGGCTGTGGGCACAGGTGACGAAAAGCAGAAACCTTAAAGCTTTTCCAGTCACCACTGCTCACTGTTTAGACAGGGACTTTAGCTCACCTCTGCACACAAAGGGATACTTATTCCAAACATAGAGTTCTGCCTAAAGGCTTTATTCTGGCTGCAGGAGAGTCGAAATGCCCCCGGAAATAGCCCTCAACCAATGACAGCCTAGGAGCTGGTCCATAAATAGCCCAGCTTCCTCCCCCCTCAGGTGAGACCCACCCACCAGGTGTGCCTCTCAGCAGACTTGGGTCTTGGCTGCTCTGAGGGTCACTTGCTGGATAACATACAACTTATTGACTTCCTTTCTTTTCCTATCCTACTTTGCCATCCTCACTGGGGCTTCCTGGGACTACCTCCCAAATAAACTACTTGCACTCAAGTCTTTGTCTCGGGTCTATTTCTGAGAGTGTCTAACTAAGACAGGGACGCCAGGGCCCAAAGAGGGAAGGAGATCTGCTTTTAGTCACACAGCTTCTCGGTGCTGAGCCACAACCCAAGCCCAGGTCTCTCAACTCCAAATCCATGAAGTCGGAGATTAAAAGCACAAAATAAATATTCAGAAATATCCGAGTTCAACCACCTGTGTAGATTACATGATTCTTTATTCTCTGCCTTCCTGTAAAAGAGTTAAATATCTCCCCCCTCCTCATTAAGCAGTACCTCCCTAGGGGAGGAGCAAAGGTCCTTGCCCACTGAAAGAAGGCTTGGCCATGTGACCTTCTTTAGCCAATGAGATGTGCGAAGTGATACGTGCCAATTCTGAGCGGAAGCGTTAACAGCCCTGGCTGGCTCTCCCAGTTTTCTTCTGCTTTTCTTCCCCTGCAATAACAGCATGTCCCAAACAGGAGCTCCTCTTCCACCCGAATGCTGGGATAAAGACAGATAGAGTGGGGCACGTGATCCATGAGTGGCATTAAGATAGGAGCATGAGCATGAGAAGACTTGCTGCAGTGCCTGGCACATAGTAAGCACCCAATAAATGTTAGCTGTTACTATTATGTTTTCCTCCACCCCACAAAGAGACTTCCTCAGAAAGTGAGTTCTCCAGAGAAAATGTACTGCTCCCGCAGGGCTCCCCCCCAGCTTGTTTGTTAAAGGGACTTACTCTCCCCTCCTAATGGCCCTGCTCAGAAGTCTGTTGCCCCCACTGCAATGCCAAGAGAAGTGCAAAGCGAGGTGCCCACGTCCCAGCAGGTCTTCATGCAGGAAACCCATAGCAGTTAATGAATCCCCATGGAGAGGTCCGGATTAGCCCTGGTTTAATACCCCGAAATGGCAGGGAGTCATTTTTCCACAAGCTATGGTCTCTCCTTGTTGCGGGTGCATTACGAGTTATTTATGAGGCAATTTGCCCAGTTTCACACTGGCTGGCCATTATGCTGCTGTCTTGCTAACCACTAGGAGGGTTGCTGAACCCAGAGAAAAACGGCCCTCCCCCTGCCTCAGTTTTGCCCTTGACAATGAGCTAGTGGTTCTCCCCTCAGTACAGCACGTTGACTCTTTGGGAAAGAGAGCAGGACCCAAAGCTGGGTGAAGAGAATGCCTCCTCCATCTCCAGCCCAGCACCTCTGAATGTTCCTGGGGGTCTGTGACGAAAGGCCAGCTGGAGAAAAGGCCCTTAAGAAAGCCACTGGGTGCAAAGAGAGGTCATTTTAATATGCCCTATGGAACGAAGGTGTGCAGGCTGTCATAGTAGAGATACCCCCCCCCCACCCCGCTTTGACTACGGAGAGAAGAAAAAATTCTGTGAAGCATTTTGCACGGGGTTTGGCACCTAGAAAGCTTTCAATAAGTGTGACCTATTGTTACCATGGTAATGACCTGCTTCCCAGCTGTTTTCCATCATCTTGGACATCACGCCCTAGTACACTGATCAGTTTGCTACACCTACAAGTTCATCCCATGGGTACAGAAGCTTTGGATTCAAGCTAAATGGGCATCATCAACTGTATAAAAGATCTTACTACAAGCGAGCTAAGATCTGAAAGAGTCTACAAGTTCACACTGGCCCCAAGCCACCCTCTATATGCAATGCTATCTACTGCTGACAGATTGTTGTCTTTGGAGTTCAATTTCATATCGCTGAAGCTCTGGAGTAAAATTACTTCTGTGTTCCAAATGCTACTGCAAATAATTCTGTCCCTAATTACCACTGTGGCTCCATGCAACACAAAAGATTTCGGAGGTGGGGTTCTTCATCCCTATCAGTGGAAGGGGGTGCATAGATCTCCACATTTTAGGCAGGAAAAAGAATATATTTGAGCTGAATGTGACCTGCCTCCACCACTTTCTTCCACGGCTACTTCCCGTCTACCATTCTCAAAACAAGCCACTTTCTGTAAGGACGGGCCCGAGGGCTTTATTTACTCATTATTTTATTCTACATCACATGCCACCTTGAGTCATTGTTCCTTGACCCTTTTACCCAGTAACATCTTCTATCTGAATGTTCCCCATTCAATTTTAATTGAACAGCTATAGTAATTAATAATAATAATAGCTAAGATCTATTGAGTGTTTGCCTTACACCAGGTGCCCTGTAAGTGTCTTGCGTGCCTTATCTCTTTTCATCTTCACCATCTCCTAGCAAATGAATATTTCTTATCTAACAGATAAAGACTAGAGAGGTTAAGTAACTTGCCCAAGGTCACACAGCAAACCGGAAGAACCTGAGGTCAGATCTCGGGCAGTCTGATCTCAGAGCCAGAGCGTGTAGTGGACTCTGTAGGAGGCCCGCCACATCTCCTTGAGCTGTACCCTCTCAGGGCATGCCAACCAACTTCTATCTGTGTAGTCTTCCAGCAAAGCTACCTAAAAATGTCAGACCGCAACTACTGACTGATGGGATTTAGTCTGTGAATACCCCAGCTCCCTCATCCTTTGAGAAGGTAACTCTGAAGTGTGTTTCTGCTCTGACTCTCAGAGCTTCCAGTGGAATTAATCTTCATTTGACCATGGCGGTAATGTGCTTGAGAACACACCCTCTATAGGCTTCCTTCCCTTCCGTCTCACTGCCCATTGTTTCCTGCCAGTGTTTCCTGGAATCCCATCCCAAATAGGGCACTTGCTTTCTAACCTGTGTCTCAGAGTCTGCTTCCAGGGAAACCCAAACTAAGGCAATGATCTTCCCCCCAGTCAACTCAATTCTTTTCCCTTTTCCTAGAACCAAAATGCTTTCCTCATTGAAGCTACAACATTCCTGAGCAGTTCTCAGGAATTCTACTTATCCATCTATAAGTGTCCATGTAGATAAGGGGCAGCAGGTGAGTAGAGGTGGTTTTATCTGCCCTGTGAAGGCGGAGTGACGGTTCCACATCTCCTCCTATGACCAAAATAACCAGCACCACAACTAGAAAGGTTTTCAAGCATGCTGTCTGGCTTGCATGTGGCTCGAACTCATTCAAATGGACCCAAAACTAAAAGCGAGTCTCATAATTATGACTCCCAAGTGTTCACTTTTCTGAAGCAGCTAATCTTTGTTTTGCTGACGCGCATCAACAAGAAGATGATGGGTTTGCTGACAATCCCAGTCACTAGAAAATGCAGGGGGGAACTGAAGAGGACAGAATAGAATCTGATTAAATTGCAGAATTTCCACCAAGGAAGAGAAGCTGAGAGGAAGCAATCTTCACTACCTATGGTGGAAAACAGCCCCCAAGTCATCGGTCTTCTCAGGAGGAGGAAAAACCCTGTCCCCAGCAGAAAACACTGCCCTTCATGATCCTGCCCACCTCGTGCCTGTCCTGAACCCAACAGCTTCTACTGTCACAAGCAGCCAAGCCCTGAGGAAGTCACTTCACTTCTCTGGGCCTCAGCTTCCTCATCTGAGAAGTGGGAATAACAGTACCTACCTTATCCATTCAATAACTTCTTGCTGTGTGTCCACCATGTTCCTGACACTTGTAAGGATCAAAGATAATGTCTGTATGCACATAGCTGGCACACAGTAAGCACTCAGGATTCGTTAACTAAACTCATTAATTATCTTTGTTACTTGATTTGACCCTCAAAACAAAACTATATTGTGGCTGTTCTTATCACCATAAATAAACCAAGGCTGTGAGAAGATCAAGATCTGACTAGGGTTGCACAGCCAGAAGGGTACCCAGATCTTTTGATTTTAAGACCAGGTATCTTCCCACCCCTCATTGTTTGGGGGTTATAAAAAAACACTCCCTAAGGGAACAGAGTGTTGACCTGGGGTCGGCAATCTGGAATGGTCCTGGTAGAGGATACTTTAGGCTTCACAAGCCAAATAGTCCCTGTTGCACCTACTCATCTCCACTGCTGCAGCACATGGGCAGCTATAACATAATGTAAACAGGTAAGCAGGGCTATGTTCTAGTAACACAGAATTTTACCTCTAGTTTGTCAACCTCTGTGGTGGATAAAAAAGCCTGAGCTTTGGAGCCAGACAATCCAAGGTTCAAATCCCAGCTCAGACAATATTAATTGCATCCTCGGACCATCTAAACTTCCTAAGCTTCAGTGAGTCAAGCTTATTAGTCATCAAATGGGAAATCATATTTATTTTGTAGGGTTTTGTTAGGGGTTCAGGATAGGACTGGGGTGCTTAAACCCTACCACTCATTCCTCTTCTCCCTCTGGCTTTCTGCTGAGAAACCAGTCCCTGGAGGATCCACTAACAGACAAGAAACAGAGAGTCCTGGCTGCATTAACAGGCAGGCACGTGTACAGAGTCCAATGCAAAGATTTCTAGAAAAGGTGGTATTGGAGAACACAGAGAAGTCCAGAGGTCCAAGTGAGGCCCCCTACCTCCTGCCCCCAGATTTATATCTTGGGATAAGCATGCTCCCCCATAGGAAGAAAGCTATATGACCAGGTCTTGAGAATAGACCCAGAGTCCATGGACCCCACTAGTCAGCCATGTGGGCTTGGATAGCCAGTCCCTACCTCCCGGTGGCAGGTGGAGCAGAGACCTGGCTTACTCACAGGAAGTAACCTCACTCACTAGCAAGAGGTGGCTCAGTGAATATTAAGTCTCGCCAGTTGAGTTTCCAAACCAATGAAGGAGCCTGGAAGCCCTCTCTGTGGCCAGGGGGCAGGGTGGGGCATTCCCTCCTTAAGCCTTGGTTGTGAGGACCTACCCTGGCACCTGGCACAGAATAGATACCTGGGGGTGAGTGTCCCTAGAAGCAGGACTGGGACTGGGATTCAGATGAATGTGATGCATTGAGGGAATGCGCTCAGGAGAAACCTGGAAGGCAGGGAGGGAAGGAGAAGACCCCAGGAAGGATGGGGTTTGGGGTTAAGTCTAGCCTTGCCCTGATCCATGTGGGCTCTGGAGCATAAATTACACCAAAGTGGTGACCTGTTACCTGTCTTGTTGACATATTCTATACACCTGGGACCTTTTAGAGACTGGAGTTCTCACCAAATAAGAGTTCTCTTCTCTTCCTCCCCACCTTCCTGCAGCAGGTTCCCCAGGGAATGACAACAGATTGATCTTTATCAGAAAAAGAGAAGATTTCTCAAGTATGGTTTTATCTTCACCCATGCCCCTCTGGTTACCAGTCTGACTTGAGTTTGAAGAGGGAAGATCAAAGTCCAGGCCTTCGAGGATGAGGAGAAAGGGGAACCCTCTTACACTGTTGGTGGGAACGCAAAGTGGTGCAGCCACTCTGGAGAACAGTATGGAGGTTCCTCAGAAAGTTTAAAATAGAGTTAATCTATGATCCAGCAATTGCACTGCTAGGTATTTACTCAAGGGATACAAAAATACAGATTTGAAGGGGCACATGCACCCCGATGGTTATTTTATTTTATTTTTTTAAAGATTTTATTTATTTATTTGAGAGAGAGAATGAGAGAGAGAGAGCACATGAGAGGGGGGAGGATCAGAAGGAGAAGCAGACCCCCTGCTAAGCAAGGAGCCTGATATGGGACTCGATCCCGGGACTCCAGGATCGTGACCTGAGCCAAAGGCAGTCACTTAACCAACTGAGCCACCCAGGCGCCCTGCACCCCAATGTTTAAAGCATCATTATCAATAACAGCCAAACTATGGAGAGAGCCCAAATGTCCATCGACTGATGAATGGATAAAGAAGATGAGGTGCATATATATACAATGGAATATTACTCAGCCATCAAAAAGAAGGAAATCTTGCCATTTGCAATGACATGGATGGAGCTAGAGTGTATTATGCTAAGCAAAATAAGTCAGAGAAAGTCAAATACCATAAGATTTCACTCATATGTGGAATTTAAGAAACAAAACAGGTGAACATATGGGAGGGGGAGGAAGGAAAAAGAAAGAGGAAAACAAACCATAAGAGACTCTTAATGATAAAGAATGAAATGAGGGGTGATAGAGGGAGCTGGGTAGGGGATGGACTGGATGGGTGATGGGTATTAAGGAGGGCACTTGATATGATGAGCACTGGGTGTTGTATATAAGTGATCAATCACTGAATTCCACTCCAGAAACCAATATTGCACTATATGTTAACTAAATAGAATTTTTTAAAGATAAGAAAAGAAAAAAAAAAAAAAAAAAAAGGCTGGGCCTTCACAGATGCAAACGCATCTCATCCTACCCTCACCCCAAACCCTCACGTCCCCCTTGTAGAGGATCTAATGGACAGTTCCATCAACTGAGGAAGTGTTGTCAGGTTTACCAAGAACTAGAGAAGATGTGTTTTGCAACCAGAAAAAAGAAAATGAAAGAAACAAGAAAACAGATTATGCCTTGTGTCTGAGAAATATGAGTATTTATGCACATACTAATTGAAATTGGCTCAGCTCCCATATGCACACAGTTAAAGGGGCTGGTGTTCTAGACACCAAGACTAAACAAAAGCCACTTTCAAAACACAATGGATTATGCAGACTCCTGACAGAACTAAATAATCATTTCTGGTGGTTTTATATTCAAATCAATGCCACAAATACTCAGGGAGCCCCCCTGTGTACCCAGCCCTGTGCAATAGTCTAGAATACAAAGACAAATGAGGAAGAGGTCACAGGCTGCTGGAGGAAATCAATGCATTAAAAAAAAAAAATAGAGTACAACATAGCTGGCTGTCGTAGAGGCGGGCACACAGATAGATGGGAGCTGCTGCTTCTGCCTGAGGAGTACCCCCTCCTCAGGGGCTGCTGATGGGAGCAGGGTCTACAAGGAGAAGCAGTGCACAGGATGAGAAGGCTGTTCCAGGAGCATGGAGGCAAGGAAGTGCATGGTCTAGAAGGGCAAGTAATTTGGTGGGGCTGAAGCATCACCAGTGTGTGAAGAGAGGAAGGAGATGCTGATCATCACCTGCCAGGTCCCAGCTCAAATGCCACCTCCTCAGAGAGACCTTTCCTGACCATCCTACCAAAACATCACCATTTCCTATCACCTCACCCTGTTTGGCTTTCTTCGTAGCCCCGAACATTTTCTGAAGTTACTTTTATTATCAGTTTATTTGTTTGCATTCTCTCCAAACAGACTGTTAAGTTCCTCGTAAGGCCAGGGCCCTTGTCTGTCTTGCTCATCATCGTCTGTCTTGTTCATTGTTGTACCTGCCAGCTCTCAGAACAGGGCCTGAGAACAGGTGCTCAGTAAATATTTGTTTTTACAAATGGGCAGGTGAATAAATCAATGAGCAGGGTATTTGCAGCCTGGGTTTGTGGAGCACTTCAAACCAGGACAACCACTTTACCTGTGATGGCTTTATTAGTTCTCGTAACACCAGCTGCTATAACAAATAAACCCAACGTTGTCACGATCATTGCCCAATAGGAATGTACTCCTCATTCATTTAAAAGGCCAGTGCAAGGGTTCCTGGTTGACAGGTAGCTTTCCTCTACTTGTTGATTAGGACCCAGGTACCTTTCATTTTGTGGCCCTGCCATCCCTCAGGGCCTAGGAGTCCTTTGTTTCCTGCCAGTGGAAGCAGAAAGAGAGCCTCAGATCAGAAGTGAGACATATCACTGCCACTCACAATCCTTCGGAGAGGAGTCATATGGCTCCATTTCTTTTTTTTTTTTTAAGATTTTATTTATTTATTTGACAGAGAGAGACACAGTGAGAGAGGGAACACAAGCAGGGGGAGTGGGAGAGGGAGAAGCAGGCTCCCTGCAGAGCAGGGAGCCCAATGCGGGGCTCGATCCCAGGACCCTGGCAGGGTTAAGACAGACGCTTAACAACTGAGCCACCCAGGCGCCCTGATATGGCTCCATTTCAATATAAAAACACTGGGATGAGGAATTTCTGGCTAGACAGATACCTCTCAGTGACACCACACTGTGGAAAGGGGAGAATGAGTTTGTGGTGGACAAAGAGCTGGCTCAGCCACATCAGCCCAGGGCTCAGAATGGTTAAGCCATATTACCCAAGAACTCACCACTCACAAGTGGTACAACTGTCCTTTCGATTTAAAAAGTGACCGAGTCCCTCCCCTACCCTGTTCTCACTCATGCTAATTTCCAAGTACTGAGATTAGAAGGTGGCATTTCCTGATCTTGCCCCAAGATTCTGAGGAACTTTCCTATCAGAATCCTGTAGCTCCTATAAGCAGAAGTCCATTTGTTCTGTTCCTGGGAAGGATGCAAGCCAAGTTTTTAAACTGATGGGCAAGAGAGGAATGTGCTCGAATTTTGCCATGAATGGAGAGAGGGAGCCAACAGGTGCAGAAGACAGGATGCTGGAGGAGAAGGGGGAAGGAGACAGCCGCCCAACCAGAGAGGGCCTGACGAGTTCACTTCCACCCACAACCACCTTCCAATGACATTGATAACCACTCACACTGATTTAGCACTTGCTGTAGGTCAGGTACCAAGCCAGTGCTTTATCATCTTTCTCTTTCTTAATTTTCAGTGAAATTGATCCTATAGCCACTGTTATCCCCATTTTGCAGACAAAGAAACTGAGGCCCAAAGAAGCTAAGCAACTAGCCAATGGTGACCCAGCCAGTCAGTGGAAGAGGTGGGATCCGAGGAGTCTGGTCCCAGAGCATCACATTCAGCCGTCTCTGCAGCTGGTGGGGCTGGCGGCCAGGGCTGGAAGGTAGGGTTTCCATCTTCAGCGATGGCCTAGCATCTTGTCTCCTGGAGGCCTTCACCTGAGAGAGCTGGAACTCCGTTGGCTCTTAGGGTTGGTGTGCCCTCTTTGTTCTACCAAGAGAATGAGGTATCTTTATGCCTCAAGGTGCATTTTGGATCACGGCAGGGTTTGCCCCACTTGCCCTAACATTTCTGCTCTGCCTCATACACGTGGACATTTTTTTCCTTTGCCCTTCTTGCAACAAACTGTGCTGTACTTTTAAGCCAAACAATGTGATGTACATTCAAATTACAGTCCTCACTTATGATTACTCGGGCCTCTTAAGTAACCAATCATCATGACTTTGAATGAGTTTAATTATCAGGGTACTTCAGTGCATAAATAACAATGCACACCCTGTTAGCCAGGCTGACAGCTCTAACTGAATCCAGCAGACTGGTCTCATCTGGTAGAAACCACTGGAATTTGGTCCTGACCCTTTACACTGCATCATCAGAAAGATTGGAAGGGTCAGCCCAGCAGTGCTGCAAACTCCCAAGCCTGGACCCTTTTTGAAAGGGCTCAAGTCTCTTCTCTTCAAAGGGCAACTTGACTGAGAACAAAAAGAGATGGATAATTTTTTTTTTAGGAAAACTTCTTCAAGGAGAAGATCCATTTCCCGAGTGCTGTCAGACATGGCATCTCATCTAATCCCCTCAGTGACTATAGTCCTACACAGTGCTTGGAGCTTAATCAAAGTTAGTTGAATGAATGGCAATCCAGAGATGGCAATCCAGGCTCAGGAGTCCCACAGCTGGTTTAAGCTGATGTAGTCAGTCCAGGGTGAAGCCCGGCTCTGATCTCAGACCTGCCAACTCAATTACCAAATGGGGAATCTGGGACCAATGAGATAGTCAGCATCCCCACCCCAGCTCAGCCTCCCAGGCCTAGGTCCACCAGCCTTGAGCAACATCCCCGGCACCTATGTCCTTCCAGTTCCATCCAGCAACAGACTGTACCAGCAACGGCTGGTCCAATGTGCAGACACATGGGTCCTAGCATCCCCCAGAGTGACTTCTTACTTTTCTCTCTGACCAAAACCCCTTCCCTCAGGCTCAAGCGTAAGAGTCTCTCCAGCCATCTGCCCCTTTCTGCACCACCTAACCCACTTTCTTGACCTTTTCTGTCCAAAGACTACGTTGGCAATCTGTTGAAGCCTGTACATTATTTCTCAGAATAATATCTTTAAATGCATAAAATAAAACACAATGAATAACAAAAGAAACCAAGATGTTGAAATACAGTTATCAGTGTATTTTTAAAATTGGATATAGGAATATATGTGCTTCTTTATTAATGCATTAAACAACGAGATCTATCAGAGGGCCTAATAACTTCCATAATTTCAAAGTAGTGATGAGCATGACTAATATTTGAGACATCTGCAACAGCTACAGTGTGAAATAAAATTAAAATATCAGAGACTTTATTGGTAGCAAAGTGACAGAGAGTGCTAATACTATGGAATTTTGCTGTCTACATTCAGTAATTGAAGGAAATGGTAAATTTCAATTAGATGTTAGTGAAAATAAAAATATATTTTCCCATATAAGTTCACAGACTCCCATAAGTCTATCCAAGACCCTTTGGTGAACCCCAAGTTAAGAACCCCTACCCTATGGCTCGGTCGGTTGAGCGTCCAACTCTTGATTTCGGTTCAGGTCATGATCTCAGGGTTGTGAGATCCAGCCCCATATCAGACTCCACGCTCAGCTCAGAGTCTGCTTAAGATTCTCTCCCTCTGCTCCTCCCCACCACCACTACCACCCCCCACTCTCTCTCTCTATCTTTAAAAAAAAGAGGGTGCCTGGGTGGCTCAGTTGGTTAAGCATCTACTTTCTGCTCAGGTCATGATCCCAGGGTCCTGGGATCAAGTCCTACATCAGGCTCCCTGCTCGGTGGGGAGTCTACTTCTCCCTCTACACCTCCGCCCTGCTGTGCTCTCACTCTCTCTCATGCTCTCTCTCATGCTTTCTCTCTCTCAAATAAATAAAAATAGAATCTTAAAAAAATAATAAAAATTAAGAAAAAAAGAATCCCTACCCTAATCCCATATTGAACCAGTACCCATCCCCCTCAGGTCCTGGAGAAGGAAGGAAAGAAGAGCGTTCTAAGTTAGCATCCTTGACCCAGGCTGCCCTTGTATCCACACAGGGTCCTTGAGCCCCATCATCCCCATACCCTGCCCCCACTCGTCCACCCTAGACTAACTTCTAGAACCTTGACTTCCTACTTGCCATTTGTTTTATTGTTTCTTTTATCATTTCCCTATTTATCAACTTGTCTCTTTATTTGTACACAAACCACATCCCCCATTTCCTCCCAGCCTCCAGCTCACATCACACCTCTTTACAGCATCTTCACCGGGGGACTCACAGTACATATTACACTTTACACAACCACAATACATGTTGGTAAGGGAGAGCCACCCTCACTCATTTACAACAGGCACCTCCAGCCCCTGCTGGGGCAGCCTCTACTGCACCGTATGCATTCCTGCCTCAATGGGGAGAGAGCCCCTTACTGTCTTAGGATTACCCTGTAACATACTACGAAGACCAGACCCTTCTCCCTGAACTATCTTAGACTGTGGTTAAGAAGATGAACTCTGGGGCGCCTAGGTGGCTCAGTTGGTTAAGCGACTGCCTTCGGCTCAGGTCATGATCCTGGAGTCCCAGGATCGAGTCCCGCATCGGGCTCCCTGCTCGGCGGGGAGTCTGCTTCTCCCTCTGACCCTCCCCCCTCTCATGTGCTCTCTGTCTCTCTCATTCTCTCTGTCTCAAATAAATAAAATCTTTAAAAAAAAAAAAAAGAAGATGAACTCTGTCTTAACGTCAATGTGATATTAATATAGGAGAGTGACAACAGATTCAGCTCTTTGAGGTAGGAAGTGTGTTCACACACCAACTTCAAAATGAAAGGAAGCCAATAGGAAGTGTGTTGAATAATTGATTAAACAGTCAATAGGCTGTGTGTGTGCAAAAAAGGAAACATAGACACCTCTAATCCCTGAAGACACACCCCCAACCACCACCACCCCCCCCCCCACCACCCCCCCCCCCCCCCCCCCCCCCCCCCCGTGGAATGTATTCACTCTCTTGCCAAAGCTTAGTCCTCTAGGATGCAGACTGAAAACAAACTTTGGATATTATCTGAGCATATGCTTGAGGGTTTTCCAAACCAGTTCTTTTTGCAATTTGCATTGGAATTGAGCAAGGAGTGGTGTTGATTGGATCTATTCATGAGTTCTCTTGGCTTTTGCCATTTATAGTCAAAGGAACAGTATAGATCCATATCTCTTGCTCCCAATATTTCCAGATGGGCATGTGAAATAGCCAGTGTCTACAGTTATTATTTTATTTTTTATTTTTATTATTTGTTTCGAGGGCATTCAAAGTTGTACAAACAATTGTCGATTTTTAATTACGGAACTCTGCAAACCATCAAAACTTCATAGCAATGGGCAGGAGGAAAACAAGAACTCCCACTGCTGCGTCCATTTTCAGAGCCACATAATAAAATAGCTAACACTTACATTGTGTGCAGGCAATGTTCTAAGTGCCTTACATGTAGTTTATAATCCTCACAACAATACTATAGGTGCTATTTTACCTTCATTGGACAGATAAGAAAATGGGGCTCAGGAAAGGGAAGTAACTTACTTAAATTCACACAGCTAGGAAGCAATAGAGTTGGGATACGAACTCAGGCACACTTGTTCTAGAATATGTGTTCATAAATGGTGGCTTGTGTTACATGGTAGAAGAAACCCTTGATCTAGGAGTTAAAGCCCCCAGGCTTTAGCCCTAGCTCTGGAGGAGTTTAAGCATCTAAGCTGTATCTCTGGGTCTGCCCCACATTTGCTGAATGGCTGTAGGTAAGTCACTCCCTCTCTCTGGCTGTCACCCAGCCTCGTTGTATTGAACAGGCTAACACTCCCCCTGTAGTCTGAGGCAGGGGGCCGGTGTTCGCAGTCTGTGCAAGCCTTGCTAGAGGTCAGGAAAGATGTGCGGGAGGGAGGTGATGCTGAGATCTGTGGCCTTGTGGGACGCAGAAAAAAAAAATACTGATATAAAAAGAAATTTTAAAAAAGCAAGGTGCTGGGGCGCCTGGGTGGCTCAGTCGTTAAGCATCTGCCTTCGGCTCAGGTCATGATCCCAGGGTCCTGGGATCGAGCCCCGCATCGGGCTCTCTGCTCCGCGGGAAGCCTGCTTCTCCCTCTCCCACTCCCCCTGCTTATGTTCCCTCTCTCTCTGTGCCTCTCTCTGTCAAATAAATAAATAAAATCTTTAAATAAAAATAAAAATAAAAATAAAAAAATTTAAAAAGCAAGGTGCTGACAGACCTCTCTGAAACTTACACAATGAAATACAAGTGCCCCCCCCCAGTCCCATCTCGCCTTGATGCATGTGGAGAGGAAGCAGGATGCTAACAGCCCCACTGCCACCTGCCCTTTGAAGCCCAAGTACCTTAGAGGGTTCACCAAACCTTGGTTCACCCTCCTTAACACATTAGGCTCATTGCCCAGCTAGGGGGTTGTGGACTTTCGGGGCACACCAGTCTGTATCTGGGGTGATTCCTCAGGTCCCAGGATGCAAGAAGGAGCAGCCAGAAATGAGCTAAAGCTGCTACCATTACAGGAACAAGATGCAGGACAAGATAAAGGAGAACAGCCTTGCTAAGATTCTCCCAACTGACTAGTCCTTTGGGGAAAAAACTAAGCTGGATGCTGAACTCACTCTTACACTGAAATAGAAACCAAATGAATCAAAGATGTAGACATAGAAAGGATACGCAGAAGAATACTAGAAGAACATTTAGATAAATAGCTTTATGATTCCAGGATGCCAAGGGCATTTTTTTTAAATATCAAATCAAGAATAGAAACCAAACAGGAAAGACTGGCAGATTGTACTACATAAAAATGTAAACCTTCTGTTTGACCAATAAATAAACTTGGAAAAATATTTTCAACATATGTTACAGACAAAAGGTTACCATGACTCATAAAGACAGAAAACTCTTAACCAAAAGTAATGGGAAAAATGAACACTATCCAAAAACAAAAAGAAGTTACCACATGACCTAGCATTCCATTCCAAGGTATATATTCAAGAGAAATGAAAACATATGTCCACACAAAAACTTGTACACGAATGCTCTTAGCTGGATTATTTATAATAGCCAAAGAGTGGAAACAACCCAAGTGTCTGTAAATAAAATGTGATCTATGCATACAATGGAATATTGTTCAGCAATAAGGAAATAAAGTATTGTCACATCATGGCTCCAACATGGATGAACCTTGAGATCATCCCAAGTGAAAGAAGCCAGTCACAAAAGACCACATCTTATATCATTCCATTTATATGAAATGTATAGAATGAGCAAATCTATAGAGACAGAAAACAGATTAGTGATTGCATAAGGCTCAGAGGATTGGGGAAAATGAAGAGTGACTGCGAATTAGGGTACAGGGTTTCTTTCTGGGGTGAGGAAAATATTCTAAAACTGATTGTGGTGATGGTTACACAACTCTCTAGATACACTAAACCCCATCAAGTTGTATACTTTACATGGGTGGATTGTATAGTATGTGAAGTATATCTCAGTGACACTGTGATATTTTAAAAAAAAAAAATCAATGCTGTCAATAATAAGATCAAAATGTAATCCAAAGCCAAAAGATATGAAACTGGAAGAATGGGGCCAATTATAATTAAAGTTTTATTCCGCAATGAAAATGTAGACATTTTGAACTTTTAAGTACTAAGCAGCAGTTGTCATCAAAATATGTAATACAAAAACTGTTGTAAATACAAGGAGAACCTGGGGGGTAGAAAAGGGACTCAGAGCACTTATCCCAAGATAGATCAAGGGAATTCAAGAAGTGGGACTATACAAAACCTGATTAATAAAATTGGTAAGATGGATCCATAGGTAAGTTTCAAACTCTACACCCTCCAAACAAGCATATTCTTTTTAAGTACCCATGGAGCATTTACAGAATTCTAAAGAAAATCTTAGTAAATTCACAAAAGTAGAAATTGCACGTGGCACATTTTTCACATACAATACAGTAAAGCCTAATAAAAACTAACACAAGAGTTGACACAGCAAAAAAAAAAAAAGAAAGAAAGAAAGCCAAATCACTAAGAAATAAACTCTCTTGGAGGATTTTTGTTTCAAACAGAAATCAAAACTGAAGTTGCACTGGGGCACCTGGGTGGCTCAGTTGAGCATCAGACTCTTGGATTCAGCTCAGGTCACAATCTCATGGCTCATGAGATCGAGCCCCATGTCAGGCTCCACACTCAGTCGGAGTCTGCGTGGATATCCTCTCCCTCTGCCCCTGTCCTCACTCTCTCTCTCTCAAATAAATAAATCTTTTTTAAAAAACTGAAATTGTGCTAGGCTATATGCTCCACAAATTCTAAGACCTGGCTGTTCCTCTTTTAAGTGTTTTGCAAACCCCTTTTTTGCACAGAAGCATAACTAGATAGATGCGAGATTTCCTTCTCATTGTGTGTTGCTGGCTCTAGTTGGTCCTGGGTCGTTTTATTTGTCCTTATATGTTAATTGTGCTTTCTTTATTGCCTTTTGCTTATGTCCAGTTATTTCTCTTTTTTAAAGATTTATTTATTTATTGGAGAGAGAGAGAGAGTGTGTGTGTGGAGGGGGGAGGGGCAGAAGGAGAGGGAGAGAATCTCAAGCAGATTCCCCAACGAGTGTGGAGCCTGACACAGGGCTCGATCTGATGACCCCAAAATCATGACCTGAGCCAAAAATCAAAAGTGGGATGCTCAACCAACTGAGCCACCCAGGCACCCCTTGTGTCCATTCATTTCCACACCACTGTGAGTCCTACTTTTATATTTTATTTATTTATCTAAAAGTTTGTTTTCATTCTTTCTGCTTAGTAATTCTAATATTAAAGGCAATGAATTTTCCACTGATAATAGCTTTGGTTGCATCCCAGAAGACATTTAAAACTTTCTTCCTGATTTTAAAAGTAACATATTATTTTCTGTAAGTAAAAAAGTATACATTCCATAATGTATGACTTAGATGAGAAAATCCTCTGTCCGTAATTCCATCCCCTACCATACCTCCCACTCCCTTAACTAATGTTACAGTTTGAACATTCCTTCTAATTTTTTCTAGGCTATTCACAAGAGTATGTAGGTATATAATAATCTTCTGTTAATTGAAATGGAATCATACTTTCATACTTGCCATAAAATTCATTGTTTTCACTTAACCATACAAATGACAGTTTTCCATATTAATGCATATAGGCTGCTCTCAGTGGTGACATAATGTTCAGGGTGTAATCATATGTATTTAAGAAGACAACTACCCACTGATGTTTCAGTTGCTTCCAGCTTCGGATATGACAAACCCTGCTTCAATGAACATTCTCACACATGCATCCCTGCACACCTGTAGAAGTTATTGCTACCATATAATCCTACACAAATAGGATTTATAGTTCTCTCATTATTGTTGCACAGGTGCCAAACAAGGTTGCCTAGGACCAGAAATAATGTTGTCTAGGACCACAAACCCCATTTTAAAAATAGCATGGTAAGAGAAACAAGAAGTGCCTGCCTAATATGGTTTCAGGATAAGTGACAACGGAAAACCCCCCAAGAGAGATACAAATAGGGACGTGAATGGAGAAAAAAATTAGGAAGATTTCAGGTTTTATAAATGTGTGAAGCCAAATTTGTAAGTTTCAGAACTCTGGGGACACTACAGACGGGCTTCATCCTACTGGCTCTCACCAGTCGATGCATGTAAAGATTCACAGAAACACTGCTGTGACTGTTCTACCTGGCATTGTGGTCACATAGAAGTAACCTTGCACAGGGGAGGCAAATTCTAGGATCAAAACAAGGAGGGAAGACCTACGGGGATGCCCTTCCCACTCCCACTGTTGCCAAGGGAGACCAAGCCCACCTGGAGTGGGGAGCAGAACGGGGAGCAGACACAGCCAAGAAATCCTAACTAGAGGGGACAGGAGGAATAACTAAAGTTAATAGGAATTAATTCATAGGAAAAGAGCTCAACTAGTTATTTTTTAAAAGCTCTAAGAGCTCCTGTTTCAAAAGGCATTAATAATAAAATAGATAAACCAGTATGCTATCAGGCTGTGCAGAGTCTACCCGGGCGTGTAGGATGAAATACTAGTGGGCAGCCAGGCAAGGTGTGATGAGAGATAATGCTGGAAAGGTAGACAGGTGCCAGATCATGGAGAGTCTTGTGTGCTACACTAAAGAACGTGGACTGTAGGGGCGCCTGGGTGGCTCAGTTGGTTAAGCGACTGCCTTCGGCTCAGGTCATGATCCTGGAGTCCCGGAATCGAGTCCCGCATCGGGCTCCCTGCTCGGCAGGGAGTCTGCTTCTCCCTCTGACCCTCCTCCCTCTCATGCTCTCTGTCTCTCATTCTCTCTCTCTCAAATAAATAAATAAAATCTTTAAAAAAAAAAAAAAAAAAAGAATGTGGACTCCGTCCAGGGGGCATTTGGGACTGGTTTGTGTCTTCGCAAACAGGGGTAGCATGATTACTTTTTCCTCTCGAGCAATTGCTGTGGGCAGCAGGATGGAGGGAGGGAAATCTGAAGGAGAGAGGACAGAGACTATAAAATGCTCCAAAGGAGAGGCAAGGAGGACTGACCGAGCAGTGGCAAGGGGAGTAGAGAATCTGATTCTCAGGGAGAGAAACTAAGGGGGGTGGCGGGGATATACAAGATCATACCCAGTCCTACAATTGGGTAAATGTCTTCTTACACATAAAATGAGGATAATATCAAATCAGGTTATTCCAAAGATGACATAAATGGGTTTGCTTTAAAGTTCACTTATACCCCATCCTTGTTACAGAAAAGATTTAATGCTGCTGAAGTTAAAATCAAAGATGTGGAAACACTGTAAAGCCCCAGAGATGTGAAATATTACCATTTATTGTTAGCAGCGACACCTTCACAAACACCTGTGAGTTTAGAGACTGAGTCTGCGGTGCTGTGCAGGGTGGGGCAGAGGGGCAGTGAGGCTGACTCTGCCCAGGAGACCAACACCAAGTGTGACCTTGGGCCTGGAAGAAAGGCCAAGGTTGATGAAACCAATCTGGGAGTCGTGAGCTCAGCACATCTGGAATCGGGGCACTCACTGAGAGCCAGATACTGTGCCAGACCTATTGGAACTGTTTATCTCATTTAATCCTCATAGCAAACCTGCAAGGACATTCTTATTTTAAAAAAAGGAAAGGACTTTGCAGATGAGAAAATTTGAGGTTCTCGGAGGTTAATTAGCCTCCTCAGTGGGAATCCGGGGGACCCACGCTGACTTCTGTCCTTTTCCAATGATGCATAACATTCAGTGTCTGAAAGGGCAGAACTGTGGTACAAAAGAAATATGTCCACAGTGGCTCTGCCGGGCTGCAGCCCACACAGGGGTCGCAGGCTGCCTGGTGGGAGTGGGTCTGGCTAGCAGGCAGCGCTTCTGGGGGGACAGCAAGCCCCAGTCCTTCTCTCTGTGGTTATGCATTCTCTCTTTCCCTCAGTAGCAAGGAGCCCCTCGGTGCACCCCTCCCCTGGCAGGCCACTGATGGACATCCCAAGCTCTCCGCACTGATCATCCCTTGGTCTCATCTCAAAGTAATACTGACCCCGACTGCCCCTCCCAGGGGTCCCGCTCAGCTGCACCTCGGAGTTCTGTCTTACAGCTACAGTGGGACTTCTCCCCACCCACCGTGGCTATGGCTGTCTCACTGGGCTCACACACCAAGGGTATTCATCCATTCCTTGCAGTTGGGTCAGGTAGGACTTTGGAGTCGGCACCATCCAATATCCCTCCAGCATCATGTCCAAGGGGAAAAGATGCTGTTGAACCAAAGCATTTGACAAAATCCACCCCCCCACCCCCTAGTTAAAGTGTCACTTTAACTAGTCACTTACCCTCACCGTTGACAGCCAGGCATCTCACTGCTCCGTAACTTGGCTAAATCTTAAACTTGGAGTTTCTGACTGGCACTGGAGTGCTCCTGTGGGGTAAATCCTGCTGGGACCCTCGCCCCACCAGTCTTCCCTGGGCTGACAGTCAGAGATTAATTATAGCTTGGCTCTCCACCAGGATCCCTCATACTGACCTGACCCAACTTTGATTCTGCTTCTACCGAGTCCTATGCTGCCCCTGACAAATCCCCTTCCCATATACACACATAGCTTACATGAGACTGGCTGTCCTGGGTGACCATCAGCCAACAGGAATGGGAACCTTCCAGGACAGATCTTGAGCAGCAAGTTCTATCCAAAACAGCAGGAGGAATAAAAAACGTCAGACTCTGGGGGTTCAAACACTGGGGGTGGCAAATATAAACCCCTGGTCTGCACTCAAGTCAGGGTCATGGAAACAAGGAGGAAGTGGAGGGAACAGAACCAGGTCAGAGCAGGGAAGGAGACGGGGAGACTGAGTACAGGCCACAAGTCTCACCGATGCGTCATGGTATAGGATGCATGGGAAAGTCTTGCTGGCTGTCAGGACAGAGCCAGGGTTTGGTGACAAGAGTCAGGGGGCACGAGGGACAGGGTACAAGTCCTTGACTCCATCTGGAGTGTCCCAGTGTTTGAGCGTACCCATGCCCCTCCCCACAGACGGGGCTGTCCTCCTCCCACCCCAGTCCACAGGCCTGAACCCAGGAGCACGTCCTGGAGCAGGGATCAGCATCAAAAATGTGGAAGAGCAGGACTCAGAAGTGAGAGGGGGTTCTAGAGTCTCAAGAGCAATGCTCAACAAGACACATGCTCAGAGCTCACTTGATGGGAAGAAACTGCAGTTCAGGGAAGCCAAGGGTCTGGGTCACTCACTCAGCTCCACTGGCCCTTTCACCACGGTCTGATCTGCAAAGGGTAACCAGTTCATCAGGATTTACCCAGAACTTTCTAGGAAACCCCTCGGTCCTTGTTTTAAAATTAAAGTTCTACATCCTGGAATACCCACCCCCAGTCCCAAGCAATTGGGTCATTTAGTCTCCCTAATTCAGGTCAGCTTCCTTGTCCATCAGATGAGGTGCCCAAGGTTAGGCAGGGCCCCTGGGGATTAGCTCAAAGACAAGATTAAAGCTATCGTTCAGATAATCAAACTGCACAAGACATCCATTTAGGCACAGCAAGACCCCAGCCAGAAATTGGAGCAGAGGGAAAGGCATCTCCACTATGGGCAAGGGCTGGCCAGAATCCGGCTGGATCAGGGGAGGGCGGGAGCCAAAGGGGAGCCTTCAGTCCAAATCCCTGGCTGTCTTATTTGCAGTTGCAACTCTGGTTTCCAGCATGGTGCTTGGCACACAGCAAGAACTCAGTGCAAGCTGAAGGAATGAATAGATGCAGGCATGCAGACTTCAGACACTAGAGCAGACCCTCACACCACCAATGGGGCCCTGCCCAATGTTACAACCCCTAACTTGCAGGCTGTATCCGCGGCAGAAGATGCAAGGGGCCAGGGTGGACAAACTCAGTTGACACAGGTTCGGGCTGGAGAGAACAACCAACGGCAGGGAGCTTTACTACGAGAAGGCTTGCTGCTGATGATGGTTCTCAAGGATACAGCCATGGATCTCCTCTTAGGGAAGACCCAGCCTTTAGCAAACAGCCAAAACAGGCCTCTCACTGAAGCCTTCTCCAAAAGTCTTCATCGTGAGGAAGTCTCCATCACTAGTCAAAATTCAAGGCCAATCAAGCAGGGTTTCCAGTAGGCAATCACTTCTAACTTGTAGAGCACTTTTTAGGATAATTACGCGGCAACGACTGGCTGGGTCTCTCGCTGGTCAAGCCTGAGAAGCGGCCGCAGTGCCATCTTGCGGCTCTTTTGAGAACACTCCAGGGCTGTTCCAGTCCCTTCAGTTGTCTGGGTGTGTCAAACACAAGGTTTCTGAGAATTCACAACTTTGGCTATCTCCATAAGAACGTCTGCCCTGCTATTTAACAAACTGACCCACTTCTCCCCCTTTGCAAATATCAAAACCCATACAACCAATCTCCAAATTCGTGTGGATTCAATGCCATATGACCTTTGTGTTTCCAGAAAACTCAGAGCTTCCCACAGTAAATCCACACTCGCTGAGCTCACTGGTATGCAATTCTCAGGTACAATCTAGAGAAAGGCCACACTTCTCAAGTCTCGCATTCTCTACTTACGGAGGCACACCTTTCTTGCTCATAAAAGGAAACATGGTAGTTGTCCACCGTGAGGCTTATTGTCTCATAGAAATGTCAGGCAGAAGTCAGTTCCTGAAATAGTGCCCTGTGACAGTGTCATGAAGAAGGACACACACACACACAGAAAAAAAAAAAAAAGAAGAAGAAGAAGGACACTGGTGCCATGAGCCAGTGTGATGGGGAGGGGAGAGCGTTTTGGTGGGGTTTTTTTGGTTTTTTTGGTTTGTTTTTTTTTTAAAGATTTTATTTATTCATTCATGAGAGACAGAGAGAGAGAGAGAGAGGCAGAGGGAGAAGCAGGCTCCCGGCTGAGCAGGGAGCCCGATGCGGGACTCGATCCCAGGACCCTGGGATCATGGCCTGAGCCGAAGGCAGACGCTCAACCATCTGAGCCACCCAGGCACCCGGGGAGAGCGTTTTTGACACTCTTGAAGAGTTTTATGATGCTCAAGCCAAGAACTAGAAGTCTGCATTGTCTTCCAGGAAACACATCATTATTGTGTGCATTATTTCAACAAGCCTGATGGGAGATGAATGCCAGGCACAAGGGGATTTGAATTGCCCCCTAGTACTGGGGCTGTTTTGTCTGATTCCCTGTCACCCCCCCCGCCCCCGCCACCCCAATCACCACACAACACACACGCATGCATGCACACATGCACACACAATGCACAATTGACTTCTTATCTCTTTGTGTTGAAGAGGAATTAAGTTACATGCAGATGAGAACTGCAGTTGGATGGAGTCATGCTCAGGTGGAAGAACGGAAAGGCTCTTTGAAAGGAGCCAATCTCTGAGGTTTAGACAAGGTGAGTCAGTAGAATAGCAACTGGACGGGGCACCTGGGTGGCTCAGTCAGTTAAGCATCTGACTTTAGCTCAGGTCATGACCTCAGGCTCCCTGCTCAGCGGGACTCTGCTTCTCCCTCTCCTTCTGCCCCTCCCCTCACTCATGCGTGTGTGCTTTCTCTCAAATAAATAAATAAAATCTTTTCAAAAAATAAAAAAGAACAGCAGCTGGACAGTGAGTCTCCAGCCTGAGTCCCCTGTGGAAGAGAAGGGGTTACAGCTCAACAAAGCTGGGAGATTTCCTTAGGTGCAGAAATTCAGGGACCCTCCAGCTCACCTCCTTCTGATGTTTACAGGAGGATAGAGGAAAGAGCGTGAGTCTTGGAATCAGACAGACATGGGTTCCAACCCTGGCTCCAGCATGACTTGCCAAACTAACTTCTCTGAGCCATTTCAAGATCCGTAAAATGAAATTAAGGATCTCTATGCTGTAAGGAGGCACAGGCTATGTTCTGGCCCTCGAGGTTGGACGCTTACCCCCGAAAGCCCCTGTTCTTTCTTGCCCTGCATGATAGGGGATTGCTTTACCAGATATTATTGGTCCTTTCTTTTGGAAAGAAACTCAAAATTCAAGATTTTAAATTTGTACTGTTATAAGGAATAGATTTTTTTTTTAAGTGCATTCTATGCCCAACGTGGGGCTTGAACTCATGTCCCGAAGATCAAGAGTCTCATGCTCTACTGACTGAGCCAGCCACGCACCACAAGAATAGATTTTTAAAACATGTTTATTTTCTATACCGGCATAAGTACATCACTGAATAAATAAATTAGGGGAAAGAGTTCTTCCTTACAGAAGAATAATAGTTAGTAAATATAGAAGGAATGATAGAAATAGAAAATCACCAGTAGGCAAACTTCATGGTAATAATTGTCACACACGGGCGCCTGGGTGGCTCAGTTGGTTGGGCAACTGCCTTCAGCTCAGGTCATGATCCTGGAGTCCCGGGATCGAGTCCCGCATCGGGCTCCCTGCTCGGCAGGGAGTCTGCTTCTCCCTCTGACCCTCCTCCCTCTCATGCTCTCTGTCTCTCATTCTCTCTCTCGCAAATAAATAAAATCTTAAAAAATAAAATAAAATAAAAAATAATGTCACACATAAGTACCACTGAAAATACAATCAGAAATAGTATATTTGCATAACTTCAAAGTATCTCCCCTACAAGATCCTTATTAAATACAAACAGGAAAATGGTAACTTTACAGTGAAGAAATCTGGCAGACCCAGGTTTACACCACAAGTAATAAGACATATCAACATCAGTGATAGGATGCCCTGAGAAAGGGGGCACATCACTTGTGTGGCATTCTTGCCAGAAAAGTATAACTTCAATTGAATCATGAAAAAACACCAGACAAACCCAAATTAAGGGCCTATTTCTACAAAATAATTGGCCAGTACTTTTCAAAAGTATCAAAGTTATGCAAGACAAAAAAAAACCCTCTCATAGACTGGAGAAGATTAAGAAAACATGACAACTAAATGCAGCATAGGGTCCTAGATTGGATTCTGAACCAAAAAAGGACATTAGTGGGTGTATACCATTCCATTATAATGATAAACAAATATTTATTTAACCAATCCCAGATTTGTCTCCAATTTTTCCCTATTATAAATGATACTTTTATAAAAACTTGTGTGTTTTGGGCGCCTGGGTGGCTCAGTCGGTTAAGCGACTGCCTTCGGCTCAGGTCATGATCCTGGAGTCCCGGGATCGAGTCCCGCATCGGGCTCCCTGCTCGGCGGGGAGTCTGCTTCTCCCTCTGACCCTCCCCCCTCTCATGCTCTCTCTATCTCATTCTCTCTCAAATGAATAAATAAAAATAAAATCTTTAAAAAAAAATAAAACTTGTGTGTTTTGTGTGTGACTATATTTATATAATCACTTCTGCCATATCCTGCCATATATATTCTGAGATAGATAAATAGATGATAGAGAGATAGAGAGATATAAAATAGTCTTAGAAGGAGGTTGAGTCAAAGGATAAGAAAAGTTTAAGTTTTGATCATACTTCCACCAACAGTGAATGAAAGTGACCATTTACCCACATCCTGACAAATAATAATTACTAGCATTTTTCAATTTTTTCAGTAGAATGGGCAAAACACGAATTATTAAATCTTTAGCCTATCTGAATATCACCCCAAGACCTCTGCTCATACTGGAAAGGGAACTTCAAACATCTTGAGTAACGTTCGGCCGCTACACTCAACAGCCAAGTTACTTAAGCTCTCTGTGTTAGCCAGTCTCCAGGATGGCCCCCAATGACCCCTGTCTATTGGTATTCATATCCTTGTAGAATCCCCTCCAACACTGTATTGTGGTTGGTCTGCGTGACCAAGAGAATATGGCAGAAGTGATAGTATATGGTTTCTGAGACTAGTTCATAAAAAGGCATGTGGCTTCCCCCTTGGATCATTAGCTCTGATGGAAGCCAACTGCCATGTTAAACCAATACTCAGGACCTCTAGAGAAGCCTCATCAGTATCGCATGACAAGGAGCTAAGGCCTCCTGCCAATGGCCATGTGATGAGCCATCTTGACAGCAGATTATCCAGCCCCAGTCAAGCATTCAGATGACTGCCGTCCAAGCCGACATCTTGACTGCAACCTCATGAGAGGCCCTAAATTAGAACCATGAAACTAA
The DNA here is from genome assembly GCF_011800145.1 of Mirounga leonina. Classification (NCBI taxonomy): domain Eukaryota; kingdom Metazoa; phylum Chordata; class Mammalia; order Carnivora; family Phocidae; genus Mirounga; species Mirounga leonina. The sequence continues at coordinate 32,306,071 of NW_023270374.1, read as the reverse complement.
GCCACTGCCAGATTCCTGATGCTCAGAAACTGCATAAGATAATAAATGTTTGTTATTTTAAGCCATTAAGTTTTAGGGTAATTTGTTACACAGCAATAGATAACTAATACACTCTCTGGGCCTCACTTTCTTCATCTGTATGACAGGAATGATCATAATAATAATGTCCACTTCACAGAGAGAAAAACAGATGAAAGCACCCGCCACCTGCTTGACCCATGAGCACCAATGTCTGCTCCCCTCTCTCGATGGGCAGCCCTTGAGACACAGATTGTCAGGCCTGACTAAACAGAGGAATGTTTTGGGTTGCAATGCCTTTGGCCTTTTCCTTTAGAATTCATGTCAAATCAGTTTCTAATTCATTTCCAGACATATTATTCTAAGAACGAAGCAAAGAGTGAATTTTGTTGCAGTGCATTCCCTGCCCTTTTATTTGATGAAATTACAAAAGCAAATAGTCTGGTTGCTCTGGTCTTCGGAGAGCTGCCAAACCCTTCTCTGAGTGATCAGGGAGCAGCTAATTGGGACCCCCAGTGGTGAGCTAGCGTAGACAGCTGAGGGACAGGCTGGCCTTAGTGTAGATGCCGGTACACGTTTCCAAGCAATGTGGACACACATATCCAAAACTAAACTGCTCCTCCTTTCTCATCTGATGGAGATTCCTGGTAAATGGACTGAGCCCAGGGGTGGTGGGGGAAGGGAGGGCAGCCAGGAGCCACGAAATCCCCAGGGATGCTGGTCTCCCAGAATCCAACCCCCAGAATTCTGAGGCAAGCCCCTGGTCTGGGGACAGAGGAACAACTGAGTGCTCCTGTCCCCTGGAGCAGCCCACACTCTGCCAGGCCAGGCCAGCTTAGGGCCTCGCAGAGCATCCCTGGAAACCCAAGCTCCACCTCTTCCTTCTACAGGTGAATTCCATCCAGACTGCAGCTAGTGCTGCTCTCCACTCTGCCATCTGGTGGCCATAATCAGAAACTGCAGCTTCCCCATACAACAGCTACCTTCAAAGGAGTTGGGGCTGTGTCCCTCCAGGAATTGCGTTAGGAATTTAGTCTCCCCTTCCAAAGGAGTGACCAGGTTCTTTCTGTTTAGTCCTGCATGCCAAAGAACTTGGGTGGACTGCCATGGAAGAAATCAGAATGTTTTAAGTAGACACCATTCTGAGTCTACTCGCAATTACTCTTTAATTCAGCTGCCAGCTTGAGCCCAGTTTGGAGCCTTGGTCTTGTCTCCAGCCAAGCTCCCTACTCCCTGAGGACACTTCTCCTGGTGGGTGGAGTGACCTCTGTCCCTGTATTTGTTCTGCTTTTAATAACTATGTCCAGAGCCATTAACCCCAACAATCTCTCCATCCAAACCCAGGAGGCTCCTGGCTAACATACTCCAAGAGGGCATGAAGACTCAGCTGACTCAGGCAGCCTCATTGCATCTGCATATAACAACAAACACAGCTAGTGCCCCCTCTCCACTTTCAATCCGCAGTAATTAAGCCAAGCCACGGTGGAGAGAAGACGGACTGCCCCACAGACGTGGCAGAAAGGAACGTGCATCACAGTGGACATCGTCAGGTTGAGAAAGGACCAGAGCTGAGGAGCAGATGAGCTCTGTGACCATCTCCAGACAGGGTCTTTAGAGCAAAGATGGAGCAAGAACAGGAATGATTAGGGAAGGCGCACCCACTGATAGCCTTTGAATACCAGTTCCCACCACCGAGGCCACGCAGGCTTTGGAATAGATAAGCCCAGAATTCGAATTCTGTCTGCCACTTAACTCGGTGACCTCGGGCAAGTCTCTCCATGTCTCTGAGCCCCAGTTTCCTTCTTTATTAAATGGATATGAAAACCTCTGCCACTCGGTTGTAGGGAAGAGCAAATGAAGCTGGGTGCGTGAATGTACCTAGCAAGGAGGCCATGCCCCAGGGGAAATACTCCATAAATACCACCTGGTCTTCATTCCACCTGCATCTCAGGCAACCAAAGACATCACCTGGGGGAAGGAGCTCAATTTCCTTATCTCAGAACCAAGAAAAGAAAATGCCTCACTGATTATATGTATCATCCTTTCAGAGGTTGACGCAATTCAATACGCCTTTAGTGAGCACCTACATGGTGCAAGGTCCTGGGTGAGATAGAGGTGAGAGGGGCATAGTTCCTACCCCCGGGGAGCTCACAGCTTATCAGTGGAGGTAGGAGAAGTGGCCATAGTCCAAACAGGCGGAGGTAATAATAACAGGTAACATTTATATAGCACTCCCTTTATTCCAAGATGCATATTTTTTAAAACCTGAAAATAGTCCTTTGAGGTAGGTACCATCATTATCCTTCTAACCCTACATATGGGAAAGCTGAAAAATTGAGACATTAAGAAATGTGCCAAGGATCACACAGATGAGAAATAGCAGAAGTGAGGTTAAAGGCCAGGTAAGTCAGCACCTATAATCCATGCACTTAATCACTAAACCACACAGCCACACCAGCCTTAGTAGGCTGTCCACGTTTCTCTAAACACGCAGTGGCCTTCCACACTGCTGAGCACCCATTCATACTGTTCCCTATGCCTCAAAGTCCTATCCCTGACTGCCTGTCAAACATTCTCATTCTGTATTTTAGAAATAGAAAATATGTCCTTCTGTGTGAAGCCTCTGAGCTCCATGAAACAGCACACGTGTTTCTTGGGGCCCTTGGGACACAGTATTGTAATTATCAGGGTGGTTTCTGGCCCCCTGAGAACACGAGGCACACCAGAGGACAGGAGCCATCTCTTACTCAGCCCTGGGTCCCAGTTCAGGAAATGTGTGTTGCATGAACCTGTGAGTTATTTCTGACTCAAGTCACCTGCACTAGCCTGACAACCACCCCGGAAGTCAATGGGACCTTGGCTTTCTGGTCTGTTCCACACACCCAAGGGGGATCCTGAACTGACTGGGTCTTGAAGATTTTGAACCCAGCCTTCCCACCATGACTACTGTTTGAGCTGATGCGTTGTGCATCATTGTGCATTGAGGTTTGGGTCTCACCTAATTTTCGATAGTGTGGCACTAAACATCTGAGTGGGCTTCCTTTTGGAGTGATGGGTTGGGAGCTGGTCCTCATACTAGAGGACCCCGGATCAGGGCCACATTATGATGTTCATGGGCCTTGGGCACTTGCGCCTTCCTGGTCCCTTCCTCCATAAAATATTATTTAAAAATGTATGACTGTGTTGGTAAAAAGATGAAATAATTCAGGCTGGATTCATTATTTTATACTCATTATTCTTATACTTATTTTTCCTGAGTTTTAAAATAAAACATCTTTGGGAGCCCCTAAAAATATTAACATAATATTTTTCTGCAGTTCTAGACACTATGCCTAGTGGATAAGTCTACCCAACCCAGATGCCAGAGGCCCTCTCTCTGAGACCATTCAATTTTTCAAGAGAAGAACACCCATTTCGTCCCTTGGCCTTTCTGAGTTGGGGAAGAAGAGTTGATTTTCCTCTATAAGGAACTTTTGCTTAATTCCCATTTTCAGCCACACACACTCTTCCCCTCTGCTGTGGCTGGCATTTTCAGGGCTCAAGGACTCAAGCAACAGCTTCTTCAGGCACCATCTACCGTCTCCTTCCCAACTACTAGAGCTGTCTTGAAATCTCTTACCCATTAATGTCCTTTCTCCCATTCTTTGAATTGCTGGACCTTTCTTCCTTTTTCATTTCTACAGTGGGGTTCCAGAAGGGAAAAGAGATAAATAGAGATCAAGAACCCACCATCTTTAGCCAGAAGTCCCTCAGCATTGTATCATTTAGAATGCTTTCAGCTGCATGGAACAGAAAAACCAGCTCAAGTTGGCCTGTTTGATAAGGAAATCCAGGGCCAGCTTAATCTAGTGCTGCAGCTACATTCCTCCATAATTTCCTAAACCATGCACACGTCTGTATGTTGGCTTTATTTTGAGACCGTTGCCTTCATGGGGGCAAATGGCTGTAGCAATTCCTAGCTCAGGCCCACACCGTAACATCCAGGTGATGATTCCAGTCACTGGAAAATGCCAAAGCCTCAGAGAAGCAGCCAAAATGGCAGCCACCTCTACAAAGGAAAGCAAAGCTCAGAAGGGGACAGCGGCTGGCCTTGCAACTTAAGTCAGAGTGAGGCGTGTGTTTTCTGGGCCCCTGGAGAATGTCATTTAAAGATCTGCGGGGCGCCTGGGTGGCTCAGATGGTTGAGCGTCTGCCTTCGGCTCAGGTCATGATCCCAGGGTCCTGGGATCGAGTCCCGCATCGGGCTCCCTGCCCGGCGGGAAGTCTGCTTCTCCCTCTCCCATTCCCCCCCTGCTTGTGTTCCCTCTCTCGCTGTCTCTCACTCTGTCAAATAGATAAATAAAATCTTTAAAAACAAAACAAAACAAAACATGCATTCTGTGGAGTCCAGCCCATCTTGGGCTAAAAACTTTTCTCACTAGCTGTGTCTATGTGAGTCTCAGCTTCCTCACCTGTAAAATGGGGATAATAACTTCTACTTCATAGGATTGTTTGAGGATTAAGAGACAGCCTAGGATTGTGCCTGGCACATATTTTCTGCAAATGTGTTTCTCCTGTGTAAGGGGAACGGATCGGTTACCCCTATTTTAGCACATGGGGTGCCGTATCTGGGTGGCCCTGAAAGGTGGCTGCTCAGGTGTTAATTTCATGGATGGCATACCTTTGGGAAAAGCAGGACAAATAATACATAAAATTGGGGATAACGTTACAGATTTCCTAAGAGGATTAAATGAGATAATATAAGTAAGTAAGTAAGCACCTGGCAAGAGCTTAATCACAATTAGCTAGCTATCCTTATGTCCGCAAACTAACTCAAAGGTGAGAGGCCCTTAAGAAAAGAGGGTGAGCGGGGCGCCTGGGTGGCTCAGATGGTTAGGCGACTGCCTTCGGCTCAGGTCATGATCCCAGGGTCCTGGGATCGAGTCCCGCATCGGGCTCCCTGCTCCTTGGGAGCCTGCTTCTCCCTCTGCCTCTCTCTCTCTCTCTCTGTCTCTCATGAATAAATAAATAAAATCTTTTATTAAATAAATAAATAAATAAAATAAAGATCTGCCATTAGGGCACTTGGGCCATTTGGGAAGCAGCAGGACCCTAAGGGACCTCTGTCCACTCAAGAAAACACAAGTAAGGCTGGTGAGAGACGGGGTGCACCTGGCTGGCACTGTTGGAAGAGCATGCAACTCTTAATCTTGGGGTTGTGAGTTCAAGCCCCACACTGGGTACAGAGATTACTTAAATGAATGAATAAATAAATAAAAACTTAAAAAAAAAAAGATTCAGGGAGATGAGTAAACTGTCAGGCATCCAGCTGATGGGGAAGGACGGCAGAGACCTAGAGAGTGAAGCAGGACCCAGGTCTCCAATGATGGCTCCCACAAAGATATCCACATCCTGATCCCCAGAACCTATGAATGTTACCTTATATGGCATGAGGTGGGTCCCACTGCAATCCTTATTTTATAGAAGATGAAACTGAAATACAGAGTGCAGGTGACTTGCCCAAGGTCATACTGCTAGAAACTTCATCATCTGCTGGCAGCCAGCCCTGATGTGGCCCATCCTTGTCTGAAGAAGGAGGAAGGGGGGTGGGGAGTCCAGGGTAGGGGGGTGGAGAGGAAAAAAAATTCCAATTTAATATGGAAAGGAGCATTCTCATCTAGGGAACAAGGAGTCTGTGTTGGCTTTACGGTCTGGGATTCTGGCTCTCACTCAACATGGATGATGGCCTTCCTTTCCTGAGACTCAGTTTCTCTCCCTGAAGCTCGGGCAGACAAAACAGCCTAAGTGCACGTACATTGTAAATGCTGGAATTGGGACCTAAATCCAAATCAACCAGCTTCCCTGGCTGGAGAAGGCTGAGCCCTGAGTCCTGTGGCCTGGGCAGGCAGAGGGTGAGGAACCACTGAAGGAAGTGGGATATATGTCTGGCACAGAGGCTAGAAGTCATGTCCTGGAGAAAAGTGGGGGGAGGGCAAGCCAAGCTTCAAGAAACTGGCTGAAGCTTGGGATGGGAACTGGGTGTGGAGCCAAAATGAGAATGCAGGGGACCCAGGGCCCCTGAAACTGAGGACCAGAAGATCAGGCAAAGGACTGTAGCCTAGAGGAATCTGGAGAAGGCAAGGACTGAGAGCAACTCCTGTTTACACAGCCCCAGCACAGGCTGAGAGGGGCTGCCCTCTGCACCCCATGCAGAACACGTCAACACTGAGCAAACCCAGCCAGTCCCTGGGCTCAGAAAGCCACAGGACCCTAGTCTTTCTGGAAGTGGCTCTAAGCCCTGGGAAGCATGCATTCCTTCCGTCATTCCTTCCTGGATCCGGTATTTGTTAGGTTAGCCATGCAGAGGCCTTTCGATGGACACTGGGCCGCCAGCATGGTCACAAAAAAATCAGAGGCCACAACCCGAGGCAGGCAAGGAGGAAAGAGCTGTGGGGCTTCCTGGGGGTGGTGGGGCGATGCCTAGCTGGGGGTTTCCTGAGCTGCTCATTCACAACTGTCCTAGGAACAATGCAGCGGAGGCAGATTTGTGATGTGGGATGGGAGAGATGGCACTGTGCCCATCCTGCTGGGGTTTTCAGAACCATACAATATGCTTGATTCAAAGGCTCTTTTAGGAGCTTAATTTTTTTAACATTAAAAAATTAAATCAATAATGTCCCCATTTCAGCTTCTCTTGTGATTATGTCCTTTGTGTCCTGTTTGCTACATAGTTATAAGCTTTCTAAAAACCATAGTCTGTGTCATCTGTACCAAAGGAAATCCAGGGGAAAGGGAAAGAGGAAGAGAAAGAAATTAACATAAGGTGAACACCTACTATGCACCAGGCACTGTTCTAGGGACATGACATCCATTGTCTTAGGTTGTCCTCACAACCCCAAAAGGAAGATGCAGCCATAATCCTCATCCTATCAATTAGGAACCTGAAGCTCAGAGAAGTCAAGAGACTTCTCCGGGGTAATACAAAGGATTGGAACTCTCTGGTCGGTTGGCTTCCAAACTCATCCTCCTCCATTGCTGTCTTTGTTATTTCCCTCCACTCAGAACCCCCAGGACCCCTTGGTGCTGTGGACTTCCCTCTGGTGGGCAGCTCTGCTCTTTGCAGTCAGGGTTCCCAGAGCTGATGGGAAGGCTCTTTCCTGCCCCCCTGGCTGTTGAGCCTCCTGATGGCCCCAGGGCTGGGAGGAGGAGCCCCAGATCCCCCATCTACAGAGAGTCAGGGCAATAGCCTGAGAAGTAGGATTTTAATGTCCAGGGTCCCCAGTAAGGCTGTCACAGGGTTTAAATCTTAGAAAAAGTGGTGTCTTAGGACTGACTGACGGGCTGTACCTTGGCAGCAGGAATCCTGACTGCCAGACGCGTCTTTGCTACCTTCTGGCTGGGAGACTTGAGGTGAGCCACTTTTTTGAGCCAATTTCCTCACCAGTAAAATGAAACTATCTTCCATGGGGGTTGGAGTGAATAAATTACAGGATGTACAGAAGAGTTTCCGGAGTTTTTCCTGCCCGGTGCCCACAGAAGGGACCAACATTGTAAGGCTTTATACTGGGGCCGCTGGAGGGGAGGGAGGACCACCAGAGAAACTCAACAGTCACTGTCCTGGGTGAGGTTTTCCAGTGTCTTGTAGATAATAAGATAATCAAACCTAAGATATAATAACAACTTAGATCGGGCGCCTGGGTGGCTCAGTTGGTTGGGCGACTGCCTTCGGCTCAGGTCATGATCCTGGAGTCCCTGGATCGAGTCCCACATCGGGCTCCCTGCTCGGCGGGGGGCCTGCTTCTCCCTCTGACCCTCCCCCCTCTCATGTGCTCTCTCTCTCTCTCTCATTCTCTCTGGCTCAAATGAATAGATAAAATCTTAAAAAAAAAAAAAAATAACAACTTAGATCAATTCAATCAGAATACTTAAGGATGGGACCCAGGCATGAGTATTGTTTCAGGCTCCCTACATGATTGCAACGTGCATCTGAGGTTAGGCGGTCACTACTTCACACCCTCCCCCAGGAGGCCTACCTCAGGGCAGTAGTCTCCCTGTTGCACCTCACTGAGCCCAGCTGGGCACAATGATGCACTCGCAGGCACTGACTGGGAAACCTAATTGCCTTAAGGTTCTGTGCAGAGCCAGCCAGGACTTAGTCATTCCATTCACATCAAAATATTTACTCCAAATAGTCATTACCACCTGGAAGGGGCTTGCAGATAACTAGGGAAGAGGGGTGGGGGAGGCAGCAGAGTTCAGCATACCCTATAAGGGAAGCAGGCTGTTTGCAAAGGCTGCTGTCCCCAGCATCCGATGCTCAACTCTCCCTGCACCCCCTGAGAGATTACTTGAGTTAAGTGTTTGCACTTTAATGCGCCAAGGCCTGAATCATTCGATTCTGCCTGGCGCAGGTGCTGGGGCTGGGAAACATAGGTAAAAGATTTGCATAAAGTGAGTGATTTGCATGGAGTGGAAAATTTGCAAGCAGTAAATAGCTAAGGGGAGGATAAAATTATGGCCCAGAAATGGCCTAAAATAATGTGTTGATTTGTAGCCCTAGTGTAATCTGAATGCTTCACTGAAATGTGAGCATCTGCCTTCAAAAAGAGAGCTACCTAGTTCCTGGCAAACAAGGCTCATGTCTTAAGAGGTGGGTGGGACTACAAGTGATGGGACACAAGGATGAGTGGGCCCATGAATGTCCCACAGGCCAGGCGCCTGACCCTTCCGGACCGCCACACCTCCCTGCTCAGCCCTGTTGATGCTGGGCCCAGATGCAGCTCCTAAGAGGTGCTTCTCCATGGGGCTGTGAGCTCCCCAAGGGCAGGACATGTATCCAATTCAGCAGTACACCCCGATCTCCAGCACAGGGTCCCGCACCATTGGAAATGTTTTCAGCTCCAGGAACAGAAATCCCAACCAGCAATGGCTTAAACCGTGACAACATTTATGGTTTGCTTAAGGAATTCAGAAGTGGATTGGAGGAGGGGCAACTCAATGTCACCAAGAACCAAGGCTCCTGGAATCCTTCCACTCTGCCATCCCTGAGTCGACTCTCATGCAATCAGGATGGCTGCAACAAGCTATCACGCCCTCATCATCCTCACAGGATAATGCACAAAGCAAGAACCAAGAGCGCTTGCAGCTAAATGGCTGCTCTATCTTACTAGAGAAGCAGCTTCCCAGAAGCCCCAGCAGACATCCCTTTATCTCATTCACCAGAGCTGGTCACAGCATCTACTTCCAGACCAATCACTATCAGAAGGTAAGTGGACTGAAGCTGGGCACATTGCTGCCTGATCAAAATCAAGACTCTGTTAGCAGGGAAGAATCAGAGAAAGGGCGTTGGGTAGAAAACCAGGGATATCTACTGGTGACAATAAATGTCTGCTAATGAAGAGGTGGGACAGCTGCTTATGGGACCTACATGGCGTCTTCTCTCTCCCCCAGAGCCAAATCCAAATATCAGGATCTTATCACTACATAGTACAGGAACACAACTCAGTATGAAGCATGGTGAAACGAGTATGGACAAGGAACGCTTGCAGCGCGGACTTCCATTCCCCATCAGCAGCATGGAATTTGGGAAATGGAGGAGAGGGAGCTGCAGGAATTCTATCAGGAGACAGTGAGAATCTGCTCTAGCATGCTAGCATGAAGAGTGTTGTCATTAACCATGATAATAGTGATAATGTTGCTAATTACCAATTGTAGAGCACTTGCTATGTGGCAAGCACTTCTTCCAGACCATCAATTTTCTTTTTTAATTTTTCTAGTTGTCTTCAATTTTTTTTCCTAGACTTTAATAGATTTGCTTTCAGACTACAAAAGCTAATCCTGGCCATTATGACAAGCCAATTAATGCAGAAGTGTATAAATAAATAGCCAACAATATCTCTCTCCTCACCAAAATAACCACTGTGAACAGTTTAGCAGATCACTACATTTTCACTTATGTGAAAAATACCCTTTCTCCTTTGAGCCTCATGCCTCTACAGTTGGGTTATCTTTAACGCTCCTGGCAGAATCTTGGGAGAATTCAATATTCTCATAGTAGACCCATCCAACCCTCCATGTTCTCCTTGACTTTAACAATATTTGCCTATGTTCCTTTCTCCCTCCATTCCTCATTCCGTGATACCTCTTCTTTGACCTGACACTCCTTGTCCCCAGGACTCCTGCCTTTCTTAAAAAATTACCACTTCATCTTCATCCCTCTTCAACCTGGACCCCTTGAAGCATCCCTTCCTCCACTGTTGCTAATACTTTAACATCTAACATCTACCCCCTTAGTTCTTCTACCCAAGAGAACTCCAGCCTTCAGTCAGTTCAACTCTCATCTTTTCCCACTCATCCTCCCAGACAGCCAAATGCAACTGAAAGAAATTCTACATCCCTCAGCTTGGTACCCTCAAGACCTAGATTCCCAACTTCCTGGGGTCCATTTACATTGCCCTTGCTGCCATGGGAGACATGCACATTTCTAACACACTCCCAAGGCTGGACCCTGAAATGATAACAAACAATTTTCAGAGAACCAAAACACTAAAATAATTTGTCATTTCCATAGCTACTGATTAAGAGCCTGAAAGTACCTCATTTAGCATGATTGCAGCAAAAACAAGATGGAAGTGAATTAGGCACAAAGTAAGTGAGAACTCCTGTAGTTACTCCACCTTCTTTGTCTCCCTCTTAAAAAAGCATAGTGGGATCAAGTAAGTGAGAAAGACATTAGAAGAATAATCTTGAGTCTGCTCTAATTTAAGTAAATCATTTAAGACATTGATATTTTTATTTTTTTTTTTTTAAGATTTTATTTATTTATTTGAGATAGAGAGAGAGAGAGCATGAGGGGGGGAGGGTCAGAGGGAGAAGCAGACTCCCTGCCGAGCAGGGAGCCTGATGTGGGACTCGATCCCAGGACTCCAGGATCATGACCTGAGCCGAAGGCAGTCGCTTAACCAACTGAGCCACCCAGGTGCCCAAGACATTGATATTTTTAATGTTGTTAATGAAACTCAAATGATGCTGGGCCATTTTTTCTAATCTCAGACTGGAGTCACATCAGGAAAAAAATATATATGGTTCTGATTCCCAAGGCATTGAAAGACAAATGAATCCTTCCTGAAGTTTCCTTAGAGAAATGCAGATGGGAGTTTTGTGCACATTGCACAGCAAAGCTTCTTAAAATTCCTTAATTCCCCGTTCAAGGTGGGTGGGATATTTATAAATACGATTGAACTAAGGCTCACCATACCTTATCTTCTTCCTGGACACAGGGGAAGACTACTTCCCAGTCTCCCTTGCAGTGAGGTTGGGGCCATATGAATGGTTTTAGTAAATGGAACATGAACAAATGTGACCTGTGTCACTTCCAAGTCCATATGTACATAGGAGCTGGTGTGCCTCCTACATATCTCTTCATTTCTTTCCCTGCTGAGAGGACCTGACAATAATATGTGGAGAGAGGAGTATCTCAGAGAGCCTGGATCCCTGAACCATCATCAGATAGTGGAGAGCACCCACAGCATGGGCTCCACCAGAGTCTGCAAGAGCAAAAAATACTTTTGTCCCATTAAAATACTCAGATTTGGGCGCCTGGGTGGTTCAGTCATTAAGCGTCTGCCTTCGGCTCAGGTCATGATCCCAGGGTCCTGGGATGGAGTCCCACATCGGGCTCCCTCCTTAAGGGGAAGCCTTCTTCTCCCTCTCCCACTCCCGCTGCTTGTGTTCCTGGTCTCGCTATCTCTGTCTCCGTCAAATAAATAAAATCTTTAATTAAAAAAAAAATACTCAGATTTGAGAACTGATTTGTTACAGCATCATAACCTAGCCTATCATGATTAATATGTTCCTGAGCAAAGAAAATAGAACACTTTCTTTTTTTTTTTTTTTAACTGTTTCTAATATCAAGAAGTCTAGGGGCACCTGGCTGGCTTAGTTGGTAGAGCATGCAACTCTTGATCTCAGGGTTGTGAGTTCAAGTCCTGCATTGGGTGTAGAGCTTACTTTAAAAAAAAGAAAGAAAAAAAAAAAAGGAAGTCTAGAGTCTCTAGAAGACTCAGGTTCTTGATACCTTTTGTAGTCTCCACAGTGCTCAACAGAATTAGTTTTGTTTTGTTTTTTTTAAGATTTTATTTATTCACTGGACAGAGATAGACACAGCGAGAGAGGAAACGCAAGCAGGGGGAGGGGCAGAGGGAGAAGCAGGCCCCCCGCAGAGCGGGGAGCCGGATGCGGGGCTCGATCCCAGGACCCCAGGACCATTACCCGAGCCGAAGGCAGACGCCCAACCACTGAACCACCCAGGCACCCCTCAACAGAATTAGTTTTAATCCAATCTCCACTAGTAATTTATTGAACAAGTTGCTTAGCCTCTCTGTATGTCTGATTCCCTGTATATTAAGTGGAAATAATAAGAGCACCTGCTTCCCAGGGTTGCTGTGAGGACTAAAGAGATAAGACCTAGCAATTTTACTTTTAGGAATTTATTCTACAGATAAACTCACACTTGTATGCAAAGAAGTACCTAGAAAGATTTTCATTGCCCTGTTTTCTGTAAGAACAAATGACTGGGAACGACATAAACATGCCTCAAAAGGAAAGTGGTTTAAGGACTTATGACACATCCATAAAACGGAATGCCATGTAGCTTTAAAAATAAATAAATAAAATAAATCTATTTGGGCTAAAATGGAAAAACCACCAAGATATACTGTTACATGCAAAAAGCAAGGAGCAGTATAAAATGTATGAGATGCAACCATTTTTTGTTACTTGAAGGGCATGCCCACATATGGTGGCTCACAGATTTAAAAAAGTCTAGACAAACGCATAAGAAACAATGTTTGCTTCTAAGGAGGGGAGGGGAACTTACATTTTACTGCATATTTTCTTTTACTGTCTCAATTTTACATTCATCATTTTTGATAAAGTAAGTAATAACATAAAGTGCTTCTCACTCAGTCCGGTGAGTGCTCAGTATCATCGTTGTGGATAGTGTTATTGTAATGCACTGGGTATTGATTTCTTTTGGCTAATGTTTCCCGCCCCTGGCTCCCTTGAAAGGCCTGTCTCCTACCTCCTTGCCTTCGCCCCACTTCTGTAAGGAGCATGAGAAGCAGGAAACTGTGGAGACCAAATTCCTATTTTCAGCCTTGTGCAGAAGGAACAATTCCACCTGGCCACGTCTGCGCACCTGCACAGCCCTGGCTGCCTCTCAGAAAAGGTGTGAGGTTAGGCTAGAGGTGCTGGGAATGTGGCAACAAGATGGCTCGAACAGATGGAGGGGGCTCTCGGGGAAGAAGGTGGCAAGACGATGGCTCCAGCCGCCCCAGGAGGTGGCTCTTGGGGAGACGCCTGTCCTTGAACCGTAGCCAGGACTCCAGAGTTTGTAGTCAACTGCATCACTGCGGTTGTGTGCTCCGCTGGGTGGAACCGGCATGAGGAGGGGACACTGGATGAGAACGTCTCCTCTCCAGGATGGCCACGCTGCCTGCCGGGCAGGGCCCACTAAGGAGACAGTGTGGGAGGCTGAATAGGGGCCCCCCAAATACGTCCACGTCCCAAACCCTGGAACCTATGGACGTTACCTTATAGGGCAAAAGGGACTCTTCAGTTGGGATTAAGCGAAAGCTCTTGAGATGGGGAGATTATTTGGGGTTATCCAGCTGGGCCCAAGGTAATCACAACAGACTTTTGTAAGAGGTTCACAGGAGGCTCCGAGTCAGAGGAGAAAGCTGGGCAAAGGCGGAAGCAGAGAGAGAATTGAAGATGCTATGCTTCTGGCTTTGAAGATGGAGGAAGGAGCCGTGAGCCCCGGCATGGAGCTCTAGAAGCTGAAAGGGGCGCCCTCCCCAGAGCATCCTGAGGGAGTATAACCCTGCCAACACCTCAATTTCAGCCTCATGAAACCCATTTTGGACTTGTGATCTCCACGACTATCAGACAATGGATTTGTGTTGTTTAAAGCCACGAAGCTTATGGTGACTGGTTACAACAGCCACAGGGAAAGAATACAGTCAGGACCCACCTCTCACGGTCTCCTCCGCTCCACTCTATTCACCTTCCCTTCCAGCTGCCTTCCCAGTTCCAAGAGGGCAGCTGCGGCGCAACCTCACATCCTCTCAGCCTCACGTCCTACATTAGAGTCCCTCAGCTAATTGGCGCCACCTGCCCACTCTCTGGCTCTACAGGGATGCGAGAGGCAGGACTTGGCTGACAGAACCGCTGGGTTCCTTTGACTTTGTGGTGGGGAGAGCAAGACCAGTCATGCACACCATGGCATAAAGCAGGGGTAAGGAGCTGACTTCCTGCCACTAAGGTGTGACCCTGGCCAAGCTACTTGACCTCCCTGTGCTTCTGCTGCCGCATGTTAAAACAGAGATACTGATAGTACTCAGCTCTGGGGCTGTTGGAAGGATTAAATAGGTTAATAAATATAATGCTCTTGGAACAGGGCCTGGGACATAGAAAGAGCTATAAAGGGACTTTATTATGCTCCTCCCAGAGGATATCAGGCTTTCTGAAGAAGGACTAGATGCTGAGTGGCCAAAAATTGCTGACGATTCACCATGGGGCAGGAGGATTCTGGGAAGGACAGTGTGTGTTGGTCTATTTCTAAAGCTCGAATGCAGGCTTTCCTAGGCCCCAGAGCTTGGTGGTGGGCACACAATGGAGAGTTAGAACCACTCCCAGGAAGTGGCATGTGCCTTCTGAGCAGTTGCCATAGCTTGGGCCAGAGCTCCTTCGCCTTAACTTCTCCCCTGCCCACTCCTCTGCTCCACCAGGAACAGCATCCCCGGACTGCCCAGCACTGCCCACCATGAAGGATGACCCGCAGGACTGTGGTGTGGTCTTCCCTGCTGCATCCTTGTGCCAGATGATGATGGTTCACCAGCCCTGGAGTCAGCCAGACCTGGATTTGAGAGCCCGTTCAGCCAGGATATTGATAAAACATCAAAAGCTGTCCGGTAAATATTATGCAGCCATCAAAAGGAATGAGATCTTGCCATTTGCAACGACGTGGATGGAACTGGAGGGTGTTATGTTGAGTGAAATAAGTCAAACAGAGAAGGACATGTATCATATGACCTCACTGATATAAGGAATTCTTAATCTCAGGAAACAAACTGAGGGTTGCTGGAGTGGGGGGTGGGTTGGGAGGGATGGGGTGGCTGGGTGATAGACACTGGGGAGGGTATGTGCTCTGGTAAGCGCTGTGAATTGTGCAAGACTATTGAATCTCAGATCTGTACCTCTGAAACAAATAATGCAATATATGTTAAGAAAAAAAAAAAGAAGAAGATAGCAGGAGGGGAAGAATGAAGGGGGGGAAATCGGAGGGGGAGACGAACCATGAGAGACGATGGACTCTGAAAAACAAACTGAGGGTTCTAGAGGGGAGGGGGTGGGAGGATGGGTTAGCCTGGTGGTGGGTATTGAGGAGGGCACGTTCTGCATGGAGCACTGGGTGTTATGCACAAACAATGAATCATGGAACACTACATCTAAAACTAATGATGTAATGTATGGTGATTAACATAACAATAAAAATTAAAAATAAATAAATAAAGAGTACACTTAGCATAATGAAAAAAAAAAGAAAGCTGTCCTGTAAAGTTGGTCCCCATCATATTTTTGCTTGAACATTTTCCCCAAGGTTACAAAAGCACAAGTCGGTCCCACCTTCTTGAGCTGCCACCTCTCAAGCAGCTGTTGGCCACGAAGCGTCTCTAAGCAGTGTTCCCCATGCAGCACCCTCGTGCAGAGGTCCACGCTGTGCCTCCATGCAGTGTACCCCACAGCGACATGCAGTGACTTACACAGCATCCCCACACATTGTCCCATGCAGTGTCCCCACTTGGTGTTCCCACAGATGGTCCCTCTGCTAACTTACTTACAAATGAATAACCACCTTCTCTCTTTACTGCTGCCTGGCAGTGACAGACTCTCTCCTTGACCAAACTCTAGCCGGGCTCCTCTGAGCCCGCTTCTCAGCGAGGCCCCAAGCTGGGCCTACAAAGCCTTGAACAAACACTCACACACTCAGGACTGTACCCCTAAGATGATCCTAGCCCTCCTTAAAGTGCCTGCCTGAGAAAACACAAGGCTTCCAAAAGAAATGACTCTTCCAGAGGACACCTGAGGACAGGGCTCGGGTCTCTCTCCAGCCTTGGTGGGAGGGGAGGAGCAAACCCAGATGGGTTTCACATGGACCAACCCCTCCCCCACTTTTTGTAAATTTTCACTGCCCTGACTCTACTGAGCCCCTGCTCACCCCTCTCCCTAACCCCTCAGTCTCCCTTGAAAACACCCAGTCACCTCTGCACATACCAAAGTTGAGTTCAGGTCACATTGGACTCTTTTCCCTTTTGCAATAGTATGTTACTGATTAAAATCAGTCCTTAACACTTTTTAACCAGTGTCCAGCTTTTTTGATCTTTGACACCAGGCGCCAAGCTAAAGATTTCCCATTACAGTATTTCATTTGATTCTCTCGGGAACCCTACAAGACAGGGTCTATCGTTACAGATGGGGAAACTGAGGGTCAGAGGAGTCTTTTGCTGAAGACCACAGAGCTGGTGCACAGCAGAGCTTGCAGTCCTGCCTACTACGTACTTCCTACCGTGAGACTGTTGCAGAGAAGGAAGGAATCATCTGAATCAGAGAACATTCTAATCCCAAAAGTGACATGGCTCCAAGCTCAAAGCAGAGATGGGAGCTGTCTGCTGGTGTGGGAGCCCCTGGTCCATCATCCATCAGCAGGAGGGGAAAGCGCTGCCGCCCAGAGCTAAGGTTTGCAGGGAGTGGGCTCTGGGCTTCAGCAGCCACATCCCACTTTTCTGAGATCATCACAGCAGCTCCGCTCCTCGGCCTCTCAAGTCATCAATTCTGACCCTGGCATCCAGGCACCAGAGTGATTTTATGGCACCTTGGGGCTTTTGTGTGAAACGCGGTTCAGGCAGCAGGACAGATGAAGGGCTCCCCACCCTCTTTCTATTACCTGGAAGGAATTTGCTTTGCTTCTTTTCTGTGAGATTAGAAATACGTTCCAAAGTTCCTGTGAAATCTGTTGGGCAGAGTAGGCATGAGCAGCGTTGGCAGGTCTGGTCTCTGCTCTACAGAGAATCACAGCCCTTTGGGGGATGTGACAGTTTAAAAAGTGTTAAGAAAGGTGCTCTGTACATGGAATCTGAAGACTAGATTGTATCTCGAATACATCAGGGGATCTTCTGGGTCTCAGTTTCCGTAACTCGAAAATGGGAGCGATGTCTCAAGCAGCACCTACCTTAACTGCTCGGTGTGTCCATGCTCCAGAGAAATAGCGGGCAGTCCAAGGTCAAGAGTGTCCATCCTTAACCCAGTAGCCCTTCACAAGCCAAAGAGAACCCAATTGTTGAAGGACAGCCAGCTTTCTCCCCTCAAAACAGCAATGTGTTGTATTAAAAGCTCAATATTTTCAATAGTTTAATTTCCATACATTTTAGCTTTGGAGAATAATTTCAAGTTTGGGAGATTCATTTTTTAAAATGCAAATTGGCTTTGATTTGGAAAGAATTGAGACGGAGTTCTGGGGTGGGGCCTCCAATCTTAATGACATATTTGCATAGCAATGGCCTCTTACTTTATTTGCTGCCTTGGCCACCCTTGGAGCTTAGATGTCTCAAGACGTAAATGGGAAGATGGGAGAAATGCTGGTTGTTCTTACTTTTCTAAGTTTAAATATAGGAACTGCTTTGAAATAAAATTTCCCCATGGACTTTTGAAGTCAGACTGAGCAGATAAAATAGATAATATTTTATCAAACTGACCTAGACTGTAAGACAGTGTGGAATGAATTCTCTCGCATTTGCATGAGCACGCATACCCTTCGGAATTCTCCGGAGGCCCACGGCAGGGTCGCGCACCTCCCAGGTGTTTATCGAGGGTGGCACTGTGCCCCACATGCTGGGGCTATGGAGGAGAAGTCAGATGTGGGCACTTCCCTTCAGCACTTGGCAGTGGGAAAGACAGATCCTAAAGAAACACTGAAGGGCTGCAGAAATACAATCTGTAATGTGGGCTAAGAGGGGGAGAAAAATAGAGTGCTCTGAGATTGTGTAACAGGGGAGCCTCCCAGAGGGAAAGGGACTGATGAGTAAAGATGTGAAGGGAAAACACACATGAGACACATGTGCGTGCATCCCCGGGAGCAGGAGAGAAGCTGTTTGGGGTCGAAGAGACTGAAAAGGGGAACAGAGTGGCCACAGAGCAGAGGGCACGGGGAAGAACGGGGCACATAGAGGCCAGGCGGCTTAGCAAAAATTTTGGTCTTTGTTGAAAGAGCAATGAGTATCCATTTGTTTCAAAAAAAAAAAAAAAAAGGAGCCCCAAATGGGTTCATTTGCGCCCCCCCACCCCCCCACCTCCCAACAGCAAACCAAGACCTAATTACAGTTTCAACCCATCCCAGGAATGAGACCTTTAGCCTCAGTGGCAAATTTCCTGATCAGCATCAGTGAGGTCATCTGCAGGATAAACAACCCTATCATTCCCTCCCCCCGCCCCCAAGAAGATGTCCTGACCAGAAACAATCCTTTCTTTTGCTAATAACCTCCTTGCCCCACCATCTTGTCTATAAAAAGCTCCCTTTTGTACACATCCTTGAACATCTCTGTACGTACTAGAGGAAATGGTACGTACCCCTTAGTGAATTGCTTAATAAAGCCAATTATATCTTCAAATTCACTCCGTTGAATTTTTGTTATTCAACACATTGAAGGATTCTAAGAAGGGGGGTGATGCCATCAGAAAATTTACATTTTAGGTAGGGATGCCTGGGTGGCTCAGTCGGTTAAGCGTCTGACTGTGGCTCAGGTCATGATCTCAGGGTCCTGGGATCGAGCCCCAGGGGTGGGCTCCCTGCTCAGTGGGGAGTCTACTTCTCCCTCTCCCTCTGCCCCTCCCCGCCCCTCTCTCAAATAAAATCTTAAAAAAAAAAAAAAGACTTACATTTTAATAAGATACTTAGGCTGCTCTGTGGAGAGCAAATTCAGAAGGGAGCCTGGGTGGAAACGCCAGGAGCAGTTAGGGGGCTGTAGGAGGATAGGGGCGTGGCCTAAGGTGGTGGCACAGAAGATGGAGACAGTGGATGGATCAGACTAATTTAGGTGGCCAAAACAGCAGGAGTTGGCCCTGGGCTGGCTACAGGAGGAGGGGAAAGAGAAGCAAGGGTCATGGACGACACCCGGGTTTCTAGCTCACATAACTGAGTGAGGGTGCTGCCGGTCCCGGCAATGGCCGAGACCAGAGGAGGACC
This sequence comes from Mirounga leonina, assembly GCF_011800145.1. Classification (NCBI taxonomy): domain Eukaryota; kingdom Metazoa; phylum Chordata; class Mammalia; order Carnivora; family Phocidae; genus Mirounga; species Mirounga leonina. The sequence goes on along the minus strand of NW_023270374.1, from coordinate 32,286,774 downwards.
CCCACGTGGCAAGGGGCTGGTGTAAGGACTCTAGAGTTCAGTGTTGAACACACTGGGTGTGAGGGACCTTAGAGACAGCTTTGAGACAAAAACAAGGACTGGGTTTGGGGAAGCGGTCTGTGCTGGAGATGGACATGTGAGAGCCTGCTAAGCCATGGGCAGGGCTGGGATGAGATGATGTCAGAATAGTGAGAAGACAGGAGGAGCTTTGGGCAACCCCCAACATTCCTGCTGTGTGAAATCCCCTCCACGCTGGGCCATGCAGCTCTTCCACTTGCCATGTAAGGCATATTTGTACCTCACTGCTAATGTACTTTATCCCTTAGCTTTGAGACAGAGAAAGTGAAAAGACCCCACAAAGGACTACTTTTTGCTCCTTTTCCTGCCTCTATTCTTGCCAGGACCTGCACCCCCACCCTACACATGCCTACGGTACTTACTGTTAAGGGAGCAGAAGGTTGGTTGAAGACAAAGCATAAGCAGATACGCTGCAACCTCCCCCCACCCCCCACTCCTGGGTGGGACATGTGTGACATTCTTCCAGGAATCTCCTAACTATCTTAATGTTAATACCTTGCTAGAGGGAAAAACAACCTTAACTTGACAATGGCAAGGACTCCAGTATCTTGTAGGTCCTCCTTAGCATAAGAAAGTTCTCTTGAAACTTCCCTTTTCCTTACCTCCCCCAACCCCATAGAATATAATCAGCCACCCCTCCCCACCCCTCACAACCCCGGTGCAGCAGCTCTTTCTGTCCCTGTGCTTCAGTAAACCACCATTTTGCACCAAAGACATCTCAAGAATTCTTTCTTGGTCATGGGCTCCGGACCTCACCCCATTGAACCTCACCTATATTCCAAACCCCATCAGTACCGATGATATAGATCCTCCTCCTAAAGGTCAAAGAGTTAAGGATTTATTTGGAGTCTACCAGCACAACAGATAACAACTAAGGAGTGACTGGTTGAGGTTGTCCTGAATATTTTACCACTGACTCCAGACACCTTGACACTCAGACTCCTGGTTCTAGGGCATAAGTGACTTAGGAGGACATCTGAGCACTTGTCTTTGTTTTGACCAGTTCCTAGATGCCTGAGAGGACATGTATATTAGACCACCATCCTCAATAAAAACCCCAGGCCCCAAGCAAAGATGAGACTCACTCTTCTATCCTTCTCAAGTCTCCCAGATGCTTTGTCTGTATCTGATCTATCTTCAATAAACTCTGCTCTCACTTCCTTTTGGCTCATACTTGATTTCTATCCCGTGCAAAGCCAAGGACTCTCTTGGCTCATCCTGTGGGACCCCCTCTGGGTCCTCAGACCCAGCCAGCCTGCATCAGTTTGTATTCTTGCCAAGGATGTATAGTCTGAATCTAATCATGAGGAAACAATCAGACAAATCCAGATTATGGTTTAATATATAAGACAAGTAGCCTGTCCCTTTCAAAAATATCAGTGTCATGAAAGACAAAAAAATAAAATAAATCTAGGGGGCAGTTCTAGAATCTAGATTAAAGGAGGGAAAAATGACAATCAAATGTAATATGTATCCTTGATAGGATCATAAGTCTAGAGAAAAAGAATTATATGATATTTGAGGGACAATAGGGAAACAAATAGGATATATTAGAGAGTATTTATCATATCAATGCTAAATTTCTTATGTATGATCATGACATTGGAGTTATGTGGGACAATATCCTGGTCCTCAGGAAGTATATGCCGCAAAGTGTTTGGGGATCTTATGTCTGTAACTTTTAACTGGTTAGGGGGGAAAAAAAAAGCTTAACATACATAAGAGAGAGAAATAAAGCAAATATTGGAATGTTAACAAATTGGAGACTCTAAGTGAAGGTTTTATGAGTATTCATTGCACTACTCTCGTAAATTTTAGTTTTTAAATTTCTTAAAATACACAAGGAAATTGCGATGACTTCTGAGGCCCACTACCCAGATTTGGGCCAAGCTTTACAAGGTACAGCACTCCGTAAGACTGCCTTCACTTCAGAACCAACCACAAGTTTGGGGGTCCTCAGGCCACCCTCACATCTTTACTGGCTGGCTACAAATTCGGGAGCTCCCACTACCCCCTCAGATCTGGTAGCTCACTAGAACATCTCACAGAACTCGGGGAACTGCCATCCTTACAGGTAGTTTTATATAGCAGAAGCATAAGTCAGAACCAGCCAAAGGAAGAAATATACAGGAGAGGGGGGGCTCTGCGAGGGCCCCACTGCTCTCTCCCCCTGCAGTCAGGACCTGTTACCCTCTCCTACACTGATGTGTGACCATACACAGAGCACTGCAACCAGGGAGGTTCACCTGAACTTCAGTGTTTCATTACACAGCCATGATTGACTGACTCATTGGCCACACCCCCTTCTCCTCCCTAGAAGTCACTGATACCACAGGGCTCAAAGCCCCGACTCTCTAATCACAACATTGGTCTTTCTGGCTCGGCCTGTCCCCAACCAGAGTCACCTTACAAGTATAAATTCTCAGGGCCCACCACGGATAACAAAGGCTCTTTCATTACTCAGGAAATTCTAAGGATTTAGAGGTTGTTCCCCGGGAGCCAGGGGCAAGGGCCAGCCACATTCTCTCTCTTTTTTTTTTTTAATTTTTAATTTTTTATTCTTATGTTAATCCCCTACATTACATATTAGTTTTAGATGAAGTGTTCCATGATTCATTGTTTGTGCATAACACCCAGTGCTCCATGCAGAATGTGCCCTCCTCAATACCCACCACCAGGCTAACCCATCCTCCCACCCCCCTCCCCTCTAGAGCCCTCAGTTTGTTTTTCAGAGTCCATGGTCTCTCATGGTTCGTCTACCCCTCCAATTTCCCCCCCTTCATTCTTCCCCTCCTGCTACCTTCTTCTTCTTCTTCTTCTTTTTTTTTTTCCTTAACATATATTGCATTATTTGTTTCAGAGGTACAGATCTGAGATTCAACAGTCTTGCACAATTCACAGCGCTTACCAGAGCACATACCCTCCCCAGTGTCTATCACCCAGTCACCCCATCCCTCCCACCCCCCACCACTCCAGCAACCCTCAGTTTGTTTCCTGAGATTAAGAATTCCTCATATCAGTGAGGTCATATGATACATGTCCTTCTCTGATTGACTTATTTCACTCAACATAATACCCTCCAGTTCCATCCACGTCGTTGCAAATGGCAAGATCTCATTCCTTTTGATGCCAGCCACATTCTCTTTAACACAGAAATAAGACAAAATATATTTAAAAACAAATCTTTTTTTTTTTTTTTAATTCCGTCAAGAACCACAGTAAATAGGCCTCGAGCATTTGAATCAAAAACTATCAGACTCCAGGGACATTGTCTCAGTTCCCCTCAGGCTCCTACAACAGCACAGGCTGCTTGCATCTTGACTTTAAAGAGGCCACTTAGATGTCTCAACAGTTTCAAAGGAAAGGAGACGTCAATTCACTTTTCTACACAGGATAAGCTGCACACAGTGAATACACAGCTGTATGGGAGTGAAGAAATAATTTACATGTGTTGCCCAGTGCTTCCCAGTTCAACTTCAATGAATACGCCAAATCCTTAGGATAGTCACAGCCTATACGACTTCAATCAAATCGGATCCTTCTAACTATCCAACTCAAACAGGGAGGAAGTAAGAATTCCATGAGCAGTGTGAAAAATCACTGTATAATTGTAAATTAGAACTGTAATCAGTCCTCTGGCCCCTGGGCCTTCTTCATCTCCAAGCTGTGAACCAAAACGACTTACTGTGAATATATCTGTGGGAGAAGAGCTCCGAGGCACAGGACAGAGAGAACTGCCTTGTTCATATGCCTAGTGGTGAGAACAGAGGGAATGTTCATAAAAAATGAAAAAGGGAGGCTTGTTATCCAGCAAACAGAGACTCGAGAAGCATCCGTATCTGCTCTGTAACTAATTTGTTTTAAAAATATGAAAGTGAGGGGGGCGTCTGGGTGACTTAGTTGGTTAAGCACCAACTCTTGGTTTCAGCTCAGGTCATGATGTCAGGGTTGTGAGAATGAGCCCCGAGTTGGGCACCACACTCACCAGGGGAGTCTGCTCGAGGTTGTCTCTCTCCCTTTCCCTCTCCACAACGCCCCCCCGCCACCGTGTGCTCACTCACTCTCCCTCTTTCTCTCCCCCAAAACAAATAAATGAATTTTTAAAAAAATATATGAAAGTGAGGGGCACCTGGGTGGCTCATTCGGCTAAGTGACCAACTCTTGATTTTGGCTCAGGTCATGATCTTGGGGTTGTGAGGTCAAGCCCCACATCAGCATGTTCAGCAAGGAGTCTGCTTGAGATTCTCTCTCCCTCTCCCTTTGCCCCTCCCCCCACTCACACATGCACTCTCTAAATAAATAAATACATAAATAAATAAATAAAATCTTTAAAAAACTATGACAGAGTTACATGCACATAGGTTAAAAAAAAAACAGTAAAAGTATAGCAGGATTTACACTCAAAATGTTTGACAACCGGGGTGACTGGCTGACTCACTTGGTAGAGCGCCCAACTCTTGATCTCAGGTTCGTGAGTTCGAGCCCCACGTTGGGTGTAGAGTTTACTTAAAAAAAGGGAAGAAAAAACAAAAATGTTTAACAACTGTGTCAAGAAGGGCACAGACCAAACAGAACAGATTCTAGACACTGTATACCGGAGAGGACCCACTGAATAGCAGTCTGGATATACAAGAAAAAAGAGATTTTTCACCCCAGAATCCCAGCTCCACTCCCCAGAGGGAAGCACTGTTAATTTCTCAAGACTTGTTCCAGAAATGTTTTATGCATCTATCAGCCTATCTGTGCACTTATGTATCCCTTTTTGTATGGATCCCTTTTTCTGAAAACACCATACTGTTCTGTAACATACTTTTTTCCCACATCTGCGCAAGTAGAGCTAACTGATTTTTGTGAAGCTTGAGCAATGCTGCTGAAAGGGAGAAATTTTGTCACCCCAAGATCTGCCTCTTTGGCATATTGATTATTTTAAGCTGGTTATTTTTAAGAAAATGCAGACACAAGAGAAGCTCTGAAAACCAAATAGAAGTTACCCTTTTGTAAGAGATATTTACATGTGTAAGAGAAACCTCCTTTTGTAAGGATGTCTCCCTAGCTGTACCAAGAAATGGGGTGGGGGGGCAGTGAGTCTAAATCTCTAGAAACTATTATCAATGGAGAAGACATGGATTTAAATCTGGATAACAACCCTACCCTTGTTCACTCTGCTTTTCCTGGTGACCTCCCATATCTGACTCCCCATCCCCACCATCTTCTTTTGTCTTTAACTGAAGATGGTATTTAAGATGATGGCTTTGGGCATTTCAGCAGATTACTCGGTTTTCCTGAGTCTCTCCCATGTAGAGAGGAGGTATACACGTTATTACATTTTTTTGTTCATTTTTCTCCTGTTAGTATGTCCTGTGTCAATTTAATTATTAAACCAGCCAAAGAACTTAGAAGAATTTAGGGGAATTTTTTTTCTCCCCAACACTACTCAATGTGTGGTCTGTGCACCAGTGCTAGTCCAGGACCTGTGTGTTCTGGTCTGGGAAAAGGAAAGGGAGAGCCTGTCCCAGAATGCAAAGCAACTATGTTTCTAAACACACTATTCACTTCAGCTGCTTTTACATACATACATATCGTTGTTGTTAGTAAGACTCTTTTTTTTTTTTAAAGATTTTATTTATCCATTTGACAGAGAGAGACACAGCGGGAGAAGGAACACAAGCAGGGAGAGTGGGAGAGGGAGAAGCAGGCTTCCCGCAGAGCAGGGAGCCCGATGCGGGGCTCGATCCCAGGACCCTGGGATCATGACCTGAGCCGAAGGCAGACGCTTAACGACTGAGCCACCCAGGTGCCCCTCTTTTGCAAAATTTTAAAAAAGATTTTATTTTTAATTTTTTTTTAAAGATTTTATTTATCCATTTGACAGAGAGAGACACAGCGAGAGCAGGAACACAAGCAGGAGGAGTGGGAGAGGGAGAGGCAGGCTTCCCACCAAGCAAGGAGCCCGATGTGGGGCTCCATCCCAGGACCCTGAGATCACGACCCGAGCGGAAGGCAGACGCTTAACGACTGAGCCACCCAGGCGCCCCTCATTGTTGTTAGTAAGACTTTCTTGATAAAATCATTGCTTTACATTCTGGCTCAAGCTCCTTATCTCCCAGCAGACCAATAACAAAGAGAATGTTTACTTTGAGCAACGCCATTATTGAGCATGTACACCGTAAGTTATTTAACCAATCCCTTTTATATTTTTTTTTTCAAAGATTTTATTTATTTATTTGACAGAGAGACAGCGAGAGAGGGAACACAAGCAGGGGGAGTGGGAGAGGGAGAAGCAGGCCTCCCGCTGAGCAGGGAGCCCGATGTGGGGCTCGACCCCAGGACACTGGGATCATGACCTGAGCCAAAGGCAGACGCTTAATGACTGAGCCACCCAGGCACCCCTAACCAATCCCTTTTTCTAAAAAAAAGATTTATTTATTTATTTTTAGAGAGAAAGAATGCAAATAGGGGTAGGAAAGGAGGGAGAGAATCTCAAGCAGACTCCCCACTGAGCAGGGAGCCCAAAGAGGGGCTGGATCTCATGACCCTAGATCATGACCTGAGCCAAAATCAAGAGACAGACGCTCAACCAACTGAGCCACCCAGGTGCCTCCAACCAAGCCCTTCTTGATAGGCACTTAGGTTATTACAAGTGAGCATACATCTTTATGCACTTGGAAGAGTATTTCTGTACAGATTCCTGGGAGTGAAATCAAGGTAAAAAAGCTGATTGTGATGGTGCCAGTGGTTGGAAGGGACCTCAGAGATAACTAGTCCAACTCCTGCATTTCTCTGACGAGAAAACTGAAACCAGAAAGGTAAAAGCTAGGTCCAAAGTCAAATAAGTCCCTGATAGAAATAGGAATGGCTCCCATGCCTCTGGAAGGAGCGATGACCTGGACAGAAAGCCTCAGAGTCCCAGCTAAGGGCATGAATGGTTATGTACTCAGCCTGCAGAGTGACTCCGTCTCTAATACCAGTATAAGCTGGAACAATTAAGGGTATCTCAGGGCCCCCCTGGGGCCTGATACACAAGAAATCCAGTCTCATTTTCCATTTTCATGGAGGTCACTAGGCCTCGCAGGAAGACATGTGAAGGAGACTCGGGAGCACACTATTTGGGCCTGATTTTAGCCATCCCGTGGAGAAAGGAAGGAAAAGTTTGCATGAGACCAGGATGTCCTATGAAAGGAGATGATTCACTGGGACTTAGAAGAACTCAATGATTGGGCTGTGATCAGAGAAAGAAAAGGAACCATGAAAAGAATTAGAGGCAAATGAAGGATTAAAAGGGCAGGGAGTAGAGAGTGTAAGACAAGGACTGAGGCAGAGGTTCAACAGAGGTTCAGCAGAGGTTCAGCAGAGGCTAGAGGCACCAACCACAAAACTAGGAGGAGAAATAGAACAAGAGAGTCCCAGAAACCAAGAAAGGGAAGTTCTAGGAAGAAACAAGGACATGGCAGCAGCAAATGCTCAAATGAGATGAGGACTTTAAAATATCCACTGGTGGGATGCCCAGGCAGCTGAGTGGACTGAGAGGCCAAACCTGGTTTGGGCTCAGTTCGTGATCTCGGGGTCATGGGATGGAGCCCCGCTTCAGACTCTGTGCTTAGTGCACAGTCTGCTTGAGATTCTCTTCTTCTCTCTTTGTCCCTTCCCCAACTCACACGAGCGCTTGCTCTCTTTCTCTCTCTAAAATAAATAAATAAATCTTTAAAAAAATAAAATTAAAATATCCGTTGGATTTGGCAACACAGAAGCCACTGGAGACCTTGCTAAGAATCACTTTAGCAGAGCAGTGATGTCAGCATCTGGATTGTAGTGGGCTGAGGAGGGAGCGAGAGGGGAGAAAATGGATCCATTGAGTGTAGACGACTCTCGGGCAGACTTGCAGGGAAGGGGACAGAGGGAGGGAGGTGGCAGCTGGGGGAGCACAGGAGCATGTTCTAGAAGACCTTTACTCAACTTCATACACAGGCAGATCAGTCACTCTCAAGGCCAGAAGTAGCTGGAGAGAGAAAGGGGGAGACCCAGCTCCAGGACAAGCCTCCGTGGAATCTTGGTTCCCTGGGGATTTGTGTAATTTACCCACAGTAACAGAACCCTCTGTCAACTTATATAACACTGTATGTTAACAGGCTGGAATTAAAATAAAAACTTTCAATTTAAAAAAAATAGAGTTCTATGTCCATACTGTTTGCAAGATGTATGCATGGGCTATGATAATAACAATAACTGAGAACAATAACAATACCGAGAACTTAGTAGAGTTCTACTAGCTAAGAGCTTCACGTAAATTATTTCATTTAATCCTCACAACAAGCCTGTGAGGTTGCCCTTACTACTTTCTTCAAATCCAAAATGACGAGACCAATGACACAGAGCTTACGTAGCCACCACAGGTCATCCAGCCAATAAAGGGCAGCATCAGGATTCAAACCCAGGCTCATCCTGACAGTGAAGCCAGGGTCCCTGAAGCTCTCCTCTCTGAATTACAGCCATCAGGATCACCTGGGGAGCATCTGAAACGGGCAAACCCCCAGGTTCCACAAAAGATCTACTTCGAATCTATGAAAGTAAAGCCCAGAATCTGTATTTCTGTCACAAGCTCCCCTTTCTTAGGCTCACAGAAAGTCTTCTAATAGGAAGCGTTTACCTCCTTACTATTCCAGCTGCCTGGTGTCGGTCCTCACCCACACTGGGATTCACACTGTTCCCTGAGGATAATGATGGGCTGGGCTGTCCATCAGAGATAAAATAGCTTCTCAGACCTTAACCTGGACCTATCGAATGAGGATTTCCAGGGGAGAGTACTGGCTATCTGTGTATTTAGCAAGTTCCCAGGCAGTTCTTATCTTCAGGGAAGACTGACAAACACTGCTCTGTTATTCGAAGCTGAAAGTATCCTCAATACTACCCCGGGCTGTAATTTAGGTTCTAACACTTACTCATTCTAAGCTTCATTTACCTCATCTGTAAAATGGGCATAAATATGCCTGCTTGGCAGAGCCATTGTGAAGATTAGATACTGTACCGATTAGGATTAGATTTACCTGCTTATAACGCAAAGTATCAACGGCTAAAAATAAAGGGGGGGGGTGTTTCCGCTCAGGTTAAAGTCTGGAGCTAGGCAATCCAGAGCGGATTGGTCTCTATTCATTAGGGATGCAGACTCTTGCTATTTGTCTGTTTGCCGTTCCATTAGTAACAAATTTCCTCTTGGCACAAAATGACTGCTGAGGCTGTAGCCATTTGTCTTTAGTCCCAGCAGAGAGAAGGGAAGAAGGGAGGCACCTCCCAGCTGACTCAGAGCCCCTCGAGGAGCATTACTGGTATGTCCTCGTAACACTTCTGCTTGTGACTGCTTGTGTATACATGACTACTCATATATACAATCATAGAGCCACAACTTGTTGCAAGGAAGGCAGGGAACTAAAATCTTTTAGTTCAGCATCACGTCTTTGCCACCCAAGTAAATCAGGCTTCTGTTACTTAAAAAGAAAGGAGAATAAATACTGGTGTGGCAGCCACAGAAATGTGCTTCCACAGACTTCCTACTGCTTGGAGCTGAGGACACCAGCTGCTGTGCTTTGACATTCATTGGCCACACCTCCCATGGGCTGTACCCCACCAATGACTGAGTTTGGTTGGGTGCAAAGTCAGACCCAGTCCCGAGAGACAAGGGACAGACTCCTTCGTTGACTGGCTTTGGCTCAAGGACTCCCTGGCAGCTTTGCCTAACCTTCGTTAGACTGAATTTTCCTTAAACTGCAGGGCATACTGGGACTCTTGCACCCAACTGTCTCCCCGTACCCCCTTCATTTGGGGTCTAGGGATGGCCCTCCTGGCCTTTAAGCCCTCTCCCTATTTCCTTTGAAACAGGCAATTTTTTTCCCCTAGTAAAATCCTTGCACAATTAATCCCATCCTGGTGTCTGCTCCTCGAATGACCTGGACTAACAAAATCGGCAAGGCAATTCACAGTCTCTAGCACAGATTCAATAATGCATGTAACACCTGCATAACAAGGGATGGGCGTGTGGTAGGCACTCAATAAATAATAGCTGTGTGTGATGGTCGGGGCGGGGGGGGGGGGGGGGAGGCGGAGAAGTCCTGCAGAGCTAGCTACCAAGAAAGGAGTGTTTACACATTGAGGGGGGAGACAAGGGTCTGAGGCAAATCACTCAGATTCTCCTTCACCCCCAGAATGTTTCTGTTAACAGTAAGATCTGGTTCAAATCAGCAACAAAGTCAGATGAAAGGGGAAAATAGACTCTAGATAGTTATCACAGGGAAAATGAACTGCTATTACTTAGCATTAGCCATTTCAGATCATTTTTTAAAAGAAAGGGGCAGGGGGAAAAAGAAGAAAAAATTAGGGCAGGCCCTGAAACAAAACTACACAAAATAAACCCAGTATCCTGAGCAGTTCTGGTTCTCGTATTGGAAAAACGGTAACTAGAAATTACTTCTCATGATGACCTAAGAACACTACTCCCATGAGAATGTTTTCAGAATGCAATCTAAAGCCCATGCAAGGCTCTACAAAAATAATAAAGAATTCCAAGGAGAAAATACAGAGTGAGGGGAGACATGATGGGCGGAAAAGATGCATGTAATTTGTAGAGGACACAAAAGTTCCATGGAAGCTTAACCAACATTATGTACTTGGCACACGGTAGGAGCTTAATGAATGATGGTCTTCCAGAAAATTGAATGGCTCATTCAGAGTTATAGCTCACCATTCATGTATTCATTCAAGAAAGATTTGTAGAAAGCCTACCATGTGCCAGGCCCTGTGCTAGGCCATGAGGGTGCCACAGTGAATAAGACAGTTGAGGTCCTTGCCCTTACCATCCTGCCAAGAAACCTCCTTTGCAGACATTTCACGTGGGACCTTCTACTTCTGTCTTTCCACAGACACAGCCTGAATTGGTGCCCACGTCTATCAGATTTAAAGCCCATACATACATTGCTTCCGAAATATTTCTTTGGTCTCCAAAACCAAGTTGACCCACCCATGCAAAATTATCTCTGATGCAACCTTGGGTTTCCACTGGCCTCTGTGTTAGTTATCTATTGCTGTGTAACAAACTACCACCAAAACTTAGCAGCTGAAAAGAACACTGGATTATCTCGCAGAGCAAAGGACAGATGTAGCCAGATGGCCTTTCTCAGGGTCTCCCGTAGGATTTCAGTCAAGGTGTCTGTTGGGCTGGAGGATCTGCTTCCAAGGTGGCTCGCACACATGACTAGCAAATTAAAGCTGGCTGTTGCCAGAAGGCCTCAGTTCTTTGCTACGTGGGTCTCTCCAGAGGGCTCCTCATGACATGGCAGCTTGCTTTCCCCAGAGCAAATGATCTGACAGAAGGAGACACGAGCAGCTAATGTCTTCTATAACCCAACCTCAGAAACGACATGCCATCACTCCTCTTATATTCTATTGGTCACACAGACCACCCCCTGGTATGTGGGTGGGGATTCCACAGGGTGTGAAAACCAGGAGTCAGGGGGGGTTATGGGGGGGGGGCCATCCTGGGGGCTGGTGACCATAGCCTCAAGGAGAGCCTCCTGGTCCCAAACTCCACCCAAACCTCAGTGGGGGATAGGAGGTAGGTGCAAATTCACTTTTTGAAAATACAAAGGCATACATACAGCAGTAAATTCACCTGGTCCAGAGAACCGTGTTTCCTCATGTAGCATCACACCATCAGCCTGCATGGAAGGGCCCACGGAAACAGGTCCAGGGAAGTCACTGCTGTTTGTTTCACTGTTCAGTGTCCTCCCTCTGAGGACCCATCCTGGAGTTACCTCTCCCACTTGTTCTCTATTTTCTCCAATTCCTTCAACTTTTCATTTTATCCTTTTGCATATTTTGTACTTGTATAATTCCTCTCAAAGCTTTAGTGGATTGAGGTGGAGTATAAATACATTTAAAAAAAAAAATACGAGTTTTTGTCTGAAGACTGATGACTTGCACACATGTGCCATCTAGTGGTAAGAGTGCTAACTGCCAGAAGAGAAACCTCCCGGATTTTTCCTTATTTGTTTTTTCAGGGAAGCAGGAATGGGAGGGGTGGAAGAGGAGGGAGACCAGGACTTCTCTCAGTGCTTTGTCAGGGAGTTGAGACTGCTGGGGATTTAAGAGGCTCCAGGTAGGGCAAAGGAGCAGGTGATTCGATGGCTGGAATCCCACAAGATTTATTGGAATCCAAATAAGCCAAAAACTAGTGAAAACCTTGCAAATGAGAAAGGCACCAGTGGTGGAAGGGTTAAGTGAAAGGTGTTAGAAAAACTAAACCATGAAAATAGACCAGATTCAGGCAAATGATCACTTGAAAGGTACTTCATGTGGGTTGATTGCAGGTGTAACCAGCCATTTTTTAAGCATTCACATTAACAGTAGGAAGAAGCCTACAGTCTAATGTTTTTGTTTTACTCATGAGAAAACTGGGCCCAAGAGGCACTGAGCACCTTGTCCAATAGAGCCTGTTAGGTCCAGGATGACCCTGAGACTACTCCTCTTCCCCCAGAACCACACTGCCTCCAAGCATATATAGCAGATACGTATATGGGCTTTCATTTTGCACAGTTTCAAAATAAAAATCAGACTGTCACATAAAAATGCTGGATCCAACATGTTTCCAAGGAATTATTACTAACTGGTTTTCAGCTGCACCTTGGCACACTCCCCAAGAAGTCAAGATGGAGATGGTGATGAAACGCTGGTTTCATTCACCTTCCCTGGATGGCAGAAGCCCTTCGTCCACATGATAGGGAGGGATTCCTCCCTCCCAGTAGCTGAGGGAGACTAGCCTGGGGCAGAGAAGGGAAGTTCATTCGTCCAGGGTTAACCTGGCATCTGTTCTGGGCCAGGCTCTTGCAGGATGCTGGAGTGGCTATATCTGTCTGTACCCCGATGTGTGTTCTTAGAAACGGCGTGAGCCACAGCTAAGGTAGAAAGCTTGGTTCAGGAGCGCCCTTGAATATCTAGCCCAGGGGTCTGTAGTCTCAGACTGAGATGTCTTGGACACAGCCTGGAGTTCTATAGGGCAGAACTCCATAGGATAGCAAATCCTGGATTTTCTACTTCTGAGTCTTACCAGTTCTTCTAGGCCCTGTAAATACTGATACAAGCAGGGAGTGATATGAGTCACTGGTTTCTGGAAGGGGTAGAGCCCCAATAGAAAGGCTGTTCCAGATCTGATATCCTTGGGTACAAATGACCCACCTGAGATAGAAGACTCTTGGAGTTCAGTTCCTTAAACTTCTCAGGCTCCTGTGCTGGTGAAAGGTGCCAGAATAGGAGCAAAAGGAGCGGAGGGAGTATTAAGAGCCTCAAGTTTTGAAGTCAGAAAGATCTAAGTTCCTATCCCAGGTTCCTCATTACCAGTTGGGTGATCTCTGGGTAAGCCTTTGGGCACCAGCTTTCTCGACTGCAAAAAGAATCAAGACCCACAATTGTTATGAGGATTAAATGAGACAGTGGATAAGACAGTGCCTGGCCATGATAAGTGCAGATTTCTTACTCATCTCTTCTCCCCCTTTTGGAGGTTACTCTCTGCTGTGGACAGGAGCCACACATCACCTTCCCATCAGGTATCAGGTGGAGGATAGTGATGGCTACCTGTTCCGCTGTCTCTCAGTGGAAATTTGTTATGAAAATACCAACTGCCTGGCCTCACGTTCTGCATCATACAGAGAAAGAAAACAAGTTCCTGAGAGCAGCAGCTTACTATCTTGTGGGAGAGATTAGTAGGCAAACTAATAATTGTATAGCTAGGGTGGAGCATGCACAGGAGGAAGAGCACAGAGGAAGCGATATTGTGACCAAGACAGGAAGGGTGACTCGAAGTCAGCCTGCTCAGCAAGCACATGGAATAACGCATACCAAGCAGAGGCACAAAAGGAGACTGGAAAGCAAGGTAAATCCAATGATGAGGGTCCTTGAGCACTGGGCCCAAGGAGTCTGACTTGCAGGGAACACAGAGCCTCTAAAAGGGAGTAAAATCATATTTGAGTTTTGAAAATGTTTCTGTATTGCCAGTGTGTGATGGCTTCAAAGAGGCAAGACTGGAGGAAGGGAGGCCAGCCTCAATTTGCTCTACAGCTCCCACCCCATGTGCTCCAGTCACAAAAGGCTGCTTCTCTCGCTCCCTTTTTTTTTTTTTAAGATTTTATTTTTATTACTTATTTGAGAGAGAGAGCACGAGTGTGAGGAGGGGGAAGGGAAGGATGGAGGGGCAGAAAGAGGGAGAAGCAGGCTCCCTGCTGAGCGGGGTGCCCGATCCCAGGCCCCTGGGATCATGACCTGAGCTGAAGGCAGCCGCTTAACGGACTGAGCCACCCAGGCGCCCCTCTCAGTTCCAGAACAAAACACTGAGTTCTTGCCCAGGGTCTTTGCACTCGCTGTTCCCTCTGCCTAGATTACTCTGTTCTTGGCTGTCACGGAGCTTCCTTTTTCTCAGCCTCCGGGTCTCACATCAGGCAGTTCTTCCTTTCCCCAATCTCCCAATCTAACTTAGGGCTCCCTCCATCATTCTCTCTCGTAGCATCCTGTTTCTTTTCCCTACGTACCACAATTTGAAATCTTACTCTTATTTGTGTTCTGTAGCCAGTCTGCCCTCCCCGTTAGACGGTAAACTCCGTGAGGGTGGGGCCGCGTCTGCCCCACTCAACGCCGTGTCCCCAGCACCCGGCACAACGTCTGGCACCTGACACACTCGCAGTAAATACGGGCGGGATGAGACCGTTAGAATGGCCGGCATGATCATGACTTCACCTAAGGCAGCAGCAGCAAAACTGAGCAAAGGGGATTACCACCCCCCGAAGCGGACAGAATCCGTTCCAACCGCGCTGAGCTGACTACACGACTAGCTGTATGGCGCATCAACAACCCTTCACCCACCACACCCTCAGTCTTCCCTTCAGTAAAGTCAAGACCGTCACCCCCGCAGCTGGGCAGAACGAATGTCCTCCGAGGCAGAACCAACAAGGCTTGGGCTAGGGCCGACGGTCGTGGTGGCCCCAAAGAGGCCAGCCGGAGTCGAGAACACCGGTACGAACAGCTGATGACGCTCCCGGGGGGCGGAAGTCAGTGCCCGAAGGAAGTCCAAACATAAAATGGATCCCCCGTATGCGCAGCGCCATGGTTCAGTGTACCCTCATAAAGCGTCCGGTGAGCAACAGAGGATGGGAGTAATTTAGGGCCGCCATCATTTGTTTCCCCCGTTTCTCAGCAGATCCCTCTAAAAAGCACTTCATGGAAATCTAAGCTTGGAGAATTCTCAGGGCTATAGGGTAGAAGGTTATCCCAGCATCCGATAACCAGGAGGTAGATGGGCAGATGTTCGCACGCTGCGCCACCTGGTGGAGAGGGAAGAGCCACTGTGGCAGGCTCGTCCTGACCCTCCTCCTCCCTCTGGTTCCCGCCTCATTAGCGACCCCAGGGAGCGAGCGGGGAGAGCCGCAAGCCCCAGAGACCTACATGTTACTACATTTCCCAGAGGTCTGTGCGCAAAAGGAGGGGGCCGAGCCGCAGCTCTCCTCCCTGCCTCCAGTGTGCGGGCTGTTTTAATCCAGAAGGTTTCGCCCCCTGAACCCCTTCTTCCGGACCTCTCAAAGCCCGGTAGAGGCTGGGAAAACCCGGCACGGCCCTCATCAAACAAGTTAGGCGGAGCTAAGCGCCGCGGGGCCTTCTGGGAAATGTAGTGTCCGAAAAGAGGGAAAACTGGGAGAGCGTGTGAGCTTTTGTAGCCAATTAGAGCCGGGCTCGGGCTTGTCACGTGACCTTTGCGGTCAGCCGTGCTGTGGCTAGGAGGGATTCCGAGCTGTGGGCAGCGGCTCCTGCCGGCGCCTGGTCTCGACTCCTGGGTTCCTCGGTCCCTGAGCTGTCCCTGTTGGCCCGACGCTGCGCCGCCCGCATGTTTGCATATACTTAAACTTGTCCTGGCGTTCCCTGACCTTGTGTCAACTTGCAGGCTGTGTAGGACGTCACCCTGATCTTCTACCCTGGCTTCTGCAGCAGCCAAACCGAACCACTCCAGTTGCTTCAGATCTTTCGTGAATAAGCCATTAATCGTTATTGGGACGCCTCATCTTTGGGAACCTTTTCCACTACCTGTTCTCACTCTACCACCTTGTCCTCACCCGTGACCGTGTCGCTTCAGAAACATGATGTAGGGAGACTACATCCCCTGACCTCTCAGGTTGGTGACACTATAATCAAGGTCTCCGACTTCAGTTAAACCCTAAACTCAGTGGGTTGGGACAGCACTGAGGGGAGGAGGCTTTTAAAAAGCTGCCAAGACCTCTGGTAGGAGTACAAGGCTTTGGAAGGGCTATCTTTGTTGCCTTCCACCTCATGTTCCTCCTTCTAAAAGAGGGAGAAAGGGGTGCCTGGCTGGCGCAGTCCGTGGAGCTTGTGACCCTTGAGCTCGGGGTCCTGAGTTCAAGTCCCACCCTGGGTGTAGAGATAAACAAGTGAACTTTAGAAAAAAATTAAGAGCGCATGAAATGCAAAGCAAAGCTAAATATTAGTTATGAAAATGCTAGAATGGCACTTTCTAGCCATTCTAGAAGTGGAAGTGGAAGATACTATACTCAAACGGAAGTGCTAAGTAACATATAGTGAACGAAATGAGAAATAGCAAGAAAACATAGCAAAGATGCTAAACTGGTATGTTAATAGAGTTAAATGAACCCAGAGAGCAAATAATAAAGTCCTTTAAAAAGCATTATGAAAGGAAAAGGATAGGGTGTTTCCGAGGCAAAAGCCAGGTATATGCAATGCTTTGTTAGCCTTCCAGAAAGATTAAAAGATTATACCAAAAAAATTCCCTTGGGAAGTGGCAGGTGTAAGAGAACCCTGGAAATGAGTAATCTGGCTTCAAAAAAAGTAATTTTTGAGAAGGAGTCTTTTCTTGAGGGGAAAAGGAGATCTAAAACAGATATTTTGGGACATTTCAGAGGCCCCCACTGTGCTGCACCTTACAGACAAAATCCCGTGGAGACTGGGTTCCTGCTGTCACACAGGCCATTACGCAGATTTTGGATGCCAAGGTGGAAGCCACACACAGCCCGAAACTTCTCAGGAAGTGTTCTGCCAAGCACTGGTGAGGAGATTTGGTTTGGTGGTGTTCTCTTACGATGATAATGTTTTATTAATGTTTATCTTTCATTCCTCTGTAGTATAAGGTCCAATTTTCATGCAAAAACTCCAGGAACTGCCTTAAACCCTATCTGTAGTGTTTTCACCCAGTGTGATACTTGATACAAGAAAAGCAGCACATTGGTGAGTTAACAATTAACTAGAAAAGATAGAACTTTGAAAGCAATCCAGTTTGTTACACTTCTGCATGTCAGCCTCCTCACCTAATTCTAAATTTAAAGACTTACTGTTTACTAACAGGAATTTACAACTATATTTGTATGGGTCTCTGGGGGAAATGCATGCAGAGAATAGCCATATCTTTATATGCAAGGCACATATCCAGAACCAAACAAAACAATTCTGGAGTCCCACACTGAACATTAATATTTTACAAGTAGAGCACAAGATCCCCAATGAACAAGAAAAGCTACGCATTTATAGAAAAAGAAATCATGTAGATACCAATTTTCATTAAGGCAGAGCAATGGATCTTAAATTATTTGTGCAGGACCAGTTGTTGTTTTCAATTCATTGCCCTCCAATACGTCTGTAAAAAGTTTATTTCTAGAAAAAAATGAAATTGTAGTGAAATATAATCCCATTTTTAATTATTAGATTTAACATACATAAAATCTCTAAAACTGCTATAAAAGCAGGGCACCTAGGTAGCTCAGTCAGTTGAGTATCTGACTCCTGATCTCAGCTCAGGTCTTAATCTCAGTGTCGTGAGTTCAAGCCCCACATTGGGCTTCACACTGGGCATAGAGCCTACTTAAAAAAATAAGATTAAAAAATAAAGGTAAAACAAAATAAAATTGCTGTAATAGCTCCCAAACATTTAGGCTCTATTCTATATTTAGTTCATGGCAGACTAGATCACCAACCCACACTTGTCTAAGGACCATATTTGAACAGCACTGAGATAAAGCATCTACAAATGAAGATTTTACAGAAACCTATCACATATTACTTCCTGACTCAAACTTTTATTATTTTTATAATGTCAACTTTTAAAAAAGATTTTATTTATTTATTTGACAGAGAGAGCGAGCACAAACAGAGGGAGAAGCAGGCAGAGGGAGAGGGAGGAGCAGGCTCCCCGCCGAGCAGGGAGCCCAACGCGGGGCTCGATCCCAGCATCCTGGATCATGACCCGAGCCAAAGGCAGCCGCTTAACGACTGAGCCACCCAGGCACCCCTATAATGTCAACTTTTATTGAACTTTTATTGTGTATACTTTAAAAGGTCAACCAGGAGTGCAAGGTTTAAAAAAAACAGTCTTCTGTACCTTCCTTCACCTCCCTCTCCCAATTCCTGTTCCCTCTCTGTCCATGTTTCTGAACAATAAGCATACAGTGCTACTTAAGTGACATATTTCATTCTAAGATATAAATGATAGTGAATAGCCATCACCCACCTTAAGAAATAAAGCATTATATTTATAGTTGAAGCTCTGTGTTACCCTCCCTGATTTCATTCCCCCCTGCCAAAGCAAAACCATGCATGGTTTTTATTAGTGTTTATTATTCCCATACATATCTTTTTATACTTTTATTAGATATATCTATATTCCCAGATATATTGTCTTTTCATGTTTTTAAGTTTTATAAAAATGGCACAACGCTTCCTAAAACTTTTTTTCTTAAGATTATGTTTTTGAAAATCGTTCACAATAACACGCATAGCTGTGCTTCATTAATTTCCTCTGATGTACATTGGCTCATTATTTGAATATACCTAAATTTATTTACTCATTCTCTTGTTGATAGAAATTTAGATTGTTTCCCGTTTTTATTATTACAATGTTGCAATGAACGTTCTTTTTTTTTTTTTAAGATTTTATTTATTTATTTATTTGAGAGAGAGAGAATGAGAGAGAGCACATGAGAGGGGGGAGGGTCAGAGGAAGCAGACTCCCCGCCGAGCAGGGAGCCCGATGCGGGACTCGATCCAGGGACTCCAGGACCATGACCTGAGCAGAAGGCAGCCGCCCAACCAACTGAGCCACCCAGGCGCCCTGCAATGAACGTTCTTATAAATGTCTCCTCAAACACAAGTGTGGGAACCTAGGATATATACCCATGTCATCCTATGTGATTCATATACCAGTGAGTGAAATCCTGGGTCGAAGGGCATATGCGTCTTTATGCATCTTCACCTTTAAATATTGTCCGCTTGGTCTCTGAAGTGCTGTACCAAGTCACACTTACTTCAGCAGGGTAGGAGAGTTCCCATTTCTCCGTATGACCACCAACATTAGAAGCTGTCAGACTTTAATTTCCCAATCTGATGGATTTGAAATGGTACCTCGTTATGATTTTGTTTGCATTTTTCTGATTAACAATGAGGTTGAGCATCTTTTCATGCATATATTAGCCATTCTGGTGTCTTATTCTGTGATTTACCTGTTTATTTTTTACTCATTTTTCTATTGAGTTTTTTAAATTATTGACTTATTAGCTATTTATATAGTCTGGATTTGAATCCTTTTTCAGTTATGTATTTTTGCAAATGTTTCCCCCAGTCTGCAGTTTGTCTTTTCACCCTTTTTTTTTTTTGATTATTTTAAATGTTTTTTACATTGTAGTAAAATACATATAACATAATATTTACCATTTTAATCTTTAAAATGTATAGCTCAGTATCTTTTTTTTTTCCTTTCTCCTGTAGATAGTTCTTTTTTTTTTTTTCTTATGTTAATCCCCATACATTACATCATTAGTTTTAGATGTAGTGTTCCATGATTCATTGTTTGTGCATAACACCCAGTGCTCCATGCAGAACGTGCCCTCCTCAATACCCACCACCAGGCCAACCCGTCCTCCCACCCCCTCCCCCCCAGTCTTCTCACCTTTTTAATGATGTCTTTTGATACTCAGGCATTTTTAATTTTAATGATGTTGACTTTATCAGCTTTTTTCTATATAGGTTGTGTTTTTTTTTTTTAAGATTTTATTTATTTATTTGACAGAGAGAGACAGCGAGAGAGGGAACACAAGCAGGGGGAGTGGGAAAGGGAGAAGCAGGCTCTCCGCCGAGCAGGGTGCCCAATACGGGGCTCTATCCCAGGACCTTGGGATCACAACCCAAGCCAAAGGCAGAGACCCAACCAACTGAGCCACGCAGGGGCCCCAAGAGTTCCAATTTTATTCTTTTCTCTATGGATAACCAATTACTCATCACCATTTTTTTAACTGTCTTTTCTCCACTGATCTGCAAAGCCACTCTGTCATTTATATCTGCTGTCCATCGATGGCTGTGTTTCTGGGCTCTATTCTGTTCCAGTGGTCTCATCTCTGCCCCAGTTCCAATGCCACAGTCTTAACGACCACACGTTATAAGTCTTGTGTGCTATGGTGAGTCTGCCATCCTCTGTTGCTTTTTCATGTGTGTTTTACCTGTTATTTGTACCCTTCCATTCCCATTTTAGAATCAGCTTATCCCGTTTCCAAAGAAACATGTCCAACATTTCTACTGGAATTCAATAAAATCCACATGTTCCTATGGAGAATTGACCTCTTTATCATATTAACTTTTTCTGCCCATGTTCATAATATGTTTTCCTATTTATTTAATTCATCTTTAAGATATTTCTATCATTTTTTATAATTTTCTTCATAAGGTTTTAAACACCTTTTGTAGATTTATTGCAAAGTATTTTATAATTTTTTATTAGAATCCTTTTAAATTTTATTTTCTATGGAATTCAATTTTTTCTAGATGTGTTGAGGTATACTTTCTTTTTTAATGTTGTAAATGACATCTTTTTAAAATTATATTTTCCAACTCTTTACATCTAAACCATAGTAAAACAATAGAACTGCCTTGCTAGACTCTCATATTTATTCTAATAATCTGTAAATTATCTTGGCTTTTTCTATGTAAACAATCATATAACCTGTGAATGGTTATATGGAAGTGATATGCAATAGACTGAATAGTGAGCCCCCAAAGCTGTCCACATCCCAACCCCCAAAACCTGTGAACATACTACCTTACATGAAAAAATGGCCTTTGTAAATGTGACTAAATTAAGGGTCTTGAGATGGGAGAGTTGCTTGGCAGAAGGAAAGTGAAGGCTATGTGATGACAATACTGGAGAGAGACCATGTCATGGCGGAAACAAATTTTGCAGTGACGCACTTTGAGGATGGAGGAAGAGGCCCCTGGCCAAAAAATGTGGACAGTGCCTAGAAGCTGAAGAAAACAAGGAAACAGATTCTCTAGAGCCTTCAGGGGGAACACTGCCCTGCTGACACCTTGATTTTAACCCCCTAAGACTAATTTCAGACTTCCAGACTGCAGGAGAATAAATTTGTGTTGTTTTTAAGCCTCTATGTTTGTGGCGATTTGTTATGGCAGCAACAGAGAAACTAATACAGGTGTGTGGACGATTAACTTTATGAGACCTACCTGGTTTGAACTCATTCTAATTCTGTTCTCTCATTTGCGAGTTTGGTGGTTTTAGACCTGTAAATTGGAATCTTGGTTCTTCAGAACAAGATTGGAGCTATTTTCTCCGTTTACAATCTTTATATCATTTATTTCTTTGTCTTTTTTTCCCCCTTTTCTGCCTGGTCAGATTCCCCAGATACAATGTTGAACAGAAAGGCGTTAGAGTACCCCCTTGTCATTTTCCTAATTTTAAATAATATATTTTTTAAAGATTTATTTATTTGAGAAAGAGAGAGAGCACAAGTAGGGCGAGGGACAGAGGGAGAGGGACAAGCAGACTCCCCACTGAGTGGGGAAGCCCATGTGGGGCTCGATCCCAGGATCCTGGGATCATGACCTGAGCTGAAGGCAGACGCTTAACCGACTGAGCCACCCAGGCGCCCGTAAATAATATATTTTTTAAAGTAATCTCTACACCCTACGTGGGGCTCAAACTCACCACCCTGAGATCAAGAATCACATGCTCCACTGACCATGCCAGCCAGGTGCCCCTCATCGTGCTGATTTTAAAGAGAATGTTTCTAATACTTCACCATTTAAGTATTCTATTTGGGGAAAAAAAAAGTATTGCTGTAAAATATTGGTAGAGAGTGTCATCAAATTAAAGAAATGTCCTTCTCCCCATTGGCTAAGATTATTATTTTTTAAGTAGGCTCCACACCCAGTGTGGAACCCAACATGGGGCTTGAACTCACGATCCTGAGATCAAGACCTTAGCTGAAATCAGGAGATGGACACTTAACTGAACCACCCAGGGACACTTGGCTAAGATTATCTTTAACATAAATGAGTATTTATGTTATCAAATGCTTTTTCTGTGCCTATCAAGGTAATCATGTAGATTTTCTCCTTTAACCTATTATTGTGATGATTCAGATTAATACTTTTTTTTTAAAGTTGGACCAACTTTGCATTACTGAGATAGAACCAGCTTGGTTCCGCTGCATTCAGCTTGCCAGCATTTTAACTAAAACTTTTGCATCTATGCTTATGAGTGAAACTGCTGTAAATTTCTACCTTCTGCTACCCTTGTCTAGTTTGGGTTCAGGGTTCGATAGGCTCACAGATTGAGTTAGGAGTGTTCCCTATCCTGTTATTTTGGTTGATTCTTTTCATTTTAGAAATTAAGCATTTATTTACAACTACAGAAGATAGAGATGCAGTTTTCTTAAATTACACACACTCTTACCACAAATACACTTCTACTGCCCTCATCCTCCCTATATAATTATATCATAATTTTTGGTTCAGTCAATATTCAGCATTATTAGGATTATGAAAATATTACAAACTAATGAGCTGTATAGATTATATTTACTTATCCTTTCCTATATAACTTTTGGCTTTCCCTAGAGTAAATAAATGGCCTCTATTTTTTGTTTGTTTGTTTTGGCTTAGTTTTCCATGTGCCAATCAGTAATTCTTCCTGAAACTATTGCACAGTACTGCAAATCTCTCAATTCACTTAAATATTAGGTAATTGAACAATTGCATGGTTTTTGTGGAGAAATTTCTCCTGGAGTTCTCTTGTTCTCTTGCTCCAAACTGTTCTGTCCTCTGTGCCTGCTTCCAGCTGTTTGGGGGACTAACCCCCTTTATAGTCTTTTTGTCTTATTTCTGTATTAGTAATCCTTGTATCCTGGGGGTGCCAGGTGGCTCAGTTGGTTAAGTGTCCAACTCTTGATCTTGGCTCAGGTCTTAATCTCAGGGTTGTGAGTTCACCCCCACATTGGGCTTCATGCTGGGCATGAAGCCTACTTTTATTTATTTATTTATTTTTTAAGATTTTATTTATTTATTTGAGAGAGAGAGCACATGAGAGGGGGGAGGGTCAGAGGGAGAAGCAGACTCCCTGCCGAGCAGGGAGCCTGATGCGGGACTCGATCCAGGGACTCCAGGATCATGACCTGAGCCGAAGGCAGTCGCTTAACCAACTGAGCCACCCAGACACCCTTGAAGCCTACTTTTAAAAAAGTAAATAAAATAAAATAGAATCCTTGTGTCCCAGTTTCCAGGGTTTCCTCTTTCTTGAGTTACTGGCTCATTTTGGTGGAACACATTCTTTCATTTAGAGATGGGGTACATGGGAGATAAAACTTTCGAGGCCTAACTTGTCTGAGTTTATCTTAATTCTGCTCTCTCATTTGCTGCATTGATTGGTGTAGAATTCTAAATAGGAATCATCTTCCTTCAGAATCTAGAAGGTATGTGGTCTTCTACTTTCAGTCTCGTCAGTGAGAAGACCAAGATGGTTCTGATTCTGTTTTTTGTATGTGAGGTGTTTTTCCCTGTCTTACTGCTTTTATGATAGTCTCTTCACTTCTGATGCTCTGATGTTTCATAAAAATATGCTTTGGTATAGATTATTCCCCTTGTTGCATGGGACTCTTAGGGCCTTTTTTTTTTTTTAAGACTTATTTATTTATTTTAGTGAGAGAGAGCACAAGTTGGGGAGAGGCAGAGTGAGAGGGAGAGAAGCAGACTCCCCGCTGAGCGGGGAGCCTGACACAGGGCTCAGTCTCATGACCCCAAGATCATGACTTGAGCTGAAACCAACAGCCCGACACTTAGCCTCCAGGTGCCCCTGGACTGTTGGGGCAATTTAATTGGGAAACTCACATCCTCAATTCAGGGAAATTTTCTTCTATCGTGTGTGTGTGTGTGTGTGTATGTGTCTGTATGAGGAGAGAGCGTATATAAAAGAATATGAGTAATATAAGTCATGACACATAGTAGTAAAACAAATACCTGTGAATCCACCATCCAGCTCAGGAAATAGAGTATTCCCAATTCTTTGAATCCCCCTCTATGTTCTTTTTTGATGCCAGTCCCTACCTTCCTCTGCTGCCCCCATGCCCTCACCCCTCACCAGCCACAGAACCAATCTCATTTTTTGTTTTGTTTTTCTAATTCACTTTTCTTTATTGTCTACTGTATATGTATGTGCTGCTAAACTATGCCTTGTTTACTTTTGCTGGCTTTTGAATACCATAGACATGGCATCACACACAGAAATGACATTTGCCGTGGCTTGCATCTTATTCAGCGTTGTTCCTAAGAGTCATTTATGCACATGGCTATTGTTCATTAACTTGACATTGTAGTCTAGCATTCTGTTGTGTGAAGATACCACAATTTAAAGTCAATCAGAGAAAGACATGTATCATATGACCTCGCTGATATGAGAAATTCTTAATTTCAGGAAACAAACTGAGGGTTGCTGGAGTGGGGGGTGGGGTGGGAGGGATGGGGTGGCTGGGTGATAGACACCGGGGAGGGTATGTGCTGTGGTGAGCGCTGTGAATTGTGCAAGACTGTTGAATCTCAGATCTGTACCTCTGAAACAAATAATACATTATATGTTAAAAAAAAAAAAGAAGAAGAAGAAGAAGAAGATAGCAGGAGAGGAAGAATGAAGGGGGGGAAATCGGAGGGGGAGACGAACCATGAGAGACGATGGACTCTGAGAAACAAACTGAGTTTCTAGAGGGGAGAGGGGTGGGAGGATGGGTTAGCCTGGTGATGGGTATTAAAGAGGGCATGTTCTGCATGGAGCACTGGATGTTATATGCAAACAATGAATCATGGAACACTACATCAAAAACTAATGATGGAATGTATGGTGATTAACATAACATAATAAAAAAAAGATACCACCATTTATCTCTTCTCCCAGTGATAGGCGTTAGGTTATTTCCTTTTGTTAGTTTGTTTGTGTTTGTTTTTATTTTCTATAATGTCTTCTGGTGTGATCATTCCTTTCCCTTATTTTCTCTCTGAAATTTACATTAGTTGTGGGATCCTCTCGGTTGAGCCTTAAATATTTTTACCTCTTCTTTACTGTTTTCTGTTTCTTTGTAATTTTCTTTTATAGTCTCAGAGAATTCCTCAAATTGTATCCTAATTCATCTATTGAACTTTTTAAATTTCTGCTATCATATTTTGAATTTTTAAGAGCTCTTATTCTCTGGATGCTTCTTTTTATGGCTTACTCTTCTGTTTTCTTAGATACTAGACTTATGAGGTTTAGGATTTTCTTACAGTTGTCTTTTGCTTTCTGCATTCTCAGTTTCCCCCTACTGTGGTTGGTTCGGTGGTTGGTGATGTATGTCTCCATCTTTCATATTAGAAGCTCCCCTCTGATGTCAAGTGATGCTTAGCTGTTTGTTCAGATTTAAGAGTAAAGGCACCAAAATGCTGATTTCGAGTCCTGAGTGTCTGGGTGGGGCTCATCTGCCACTGGTCTTCACAGTAGGGTGATCAGGTGCCCTGCTGTTTCATTGGGGCAATACTAAATGTCAGAAGGGCTTTTCTCTCTCTTGGCCTAGTCCTTTTCCCCAGAGAGGAAACTTCCATTCTTCCTTCCAGAGGATGTAAGCTTGTCTGCCATCATTCTGGCTGTTGGGTGGGAAGTTGTGTTGAGTGAGTGGGGGGTTTACCACTCACAGACTTCCACTTTGTGCCCATTTTCAGTACAGTTCCCTGTTCCCAACTGTGTCTGGTAACTCTGAACCCAGAGCCCCTTGGTGTGAACTCCACATCTTCTTCCACTGGTGGGAGAAGTTAGTCTCCTGGTTGTGCAGGGCAGGAGTGGACCTCTGGGTATCTCACTGCCCCATCAGAAGGACAGCCAAGATGTACCTCCTATTTTCAGCCCCACCTCCTGTCCCCATCTTCAGGGGTACTCCAATTGGAATCCTGCAGCAAGGAACCCACTTGCTTCTTATTGCACACCACCTCCCCTTTCAGTTTTAAATTTCAGCCTTCTCTGCTCTTTGAAATCAGTTACCACTGACTTTCCAGCTTCCAGAATTTTCTTGACCTCTGTCATCTGTCCCTGTATCCTCTCCAGTTTTTTGTCCTTGTGGATATATGCTTTTTCAGTTGTAAGTTCTCTGCTAGCATTTTGAGGCTTTGGGGAGGATGTGGAAATAAATGTGTTTTCAATGTCACTCCCTGCCCAACCCTCCCACCCCCCGTGTGGATGTAGTACCTGAGGGGAGGAGCACGGAAAACCACAGAGAGTCTGCAGGGCCTCACTTGGGTCTGCGGCAGACTCTGGTTTTCAGAGGCCTCCCTATGGCTGGCCGACTGTTGGACACGGTATTCAGTTATGTGGTGAACAGAGAGGAATTCTCCATGTGTGTGTTCAGACCAGGGGCACTTTTGCAAAGAGCAGCAGAGAAAGGGGCTGCTGAACTGAAGAAAGGGAATCAGACTCAGCTGGAGCAAAAGTCCACTGGAAAAGTATGGACGGCCAAGATCTGGATGAATCTCCCCCACTTCATGTTCCCTGTTAGGAGAGTTCATTCGTACACAGGGCCAAGTCAGGAAACGTCCCGAGCTCAGGAACTCCTGTCCCCATGGAGCTAGGGTTCAACACCCTCTTGGCACATGGATGTGTTCACCAACCCAGAAGCTCATCAAATCTTGTGGAAGAGTTTTTATGAAACTTAATCTGCAATCCCCCCCCCCCCCCCCGCGCGCCGCCTTTCCTTAAATTGGTGGGCAGAGCTGAAAGTTCCAGTCCCATAATCAATGGTCTTTCTGGTGAGGAGTTGACTAAGTAGGGGCCCCACCCTAAGTCACCTTATTAGCATAAACTCAGCTGTGATTAAAAAGCCTTGTTATAGGGGCGCGTGGGTGGCTCAGTCAGTTAATCATCTGCCTTCGGGTCAGGCCATGATCCTGGAGTCCTGGGATCCAGCACTGCGTGGGGCTCCCTGCTCAGCAAGGAGTCTGCTTCTCCCTCTCCCTCTGCCCTTCCCCCCACCCTACTCATGCTCATTCTCACGCTGTCTCTCTCTCTCTCTCTCTCTCAAATAATTAAATAAATAAAACCTTTTTTAAAAAGGGTCTTGTTATAAATAACAAAAGGTACTCCTCTCACTTAGGAAATTACAAGAGTTTTAGGAGTTCTGTGCAAGGAACTGCGGATGGAGACCAAATATATTTCTTATTTTAGCACAGAGGCCAACCCCTCATCCGCAGTGATAGCTGCTTCTGCCTTCCACGGGGTGCCGTGACTCACATCAGTGAGGGAATTATTCTCCACACAACTCCCTGTCCTTCACGCAGGTGGGTAAGGGAGGGACAGGAAAGGCTGGGCAGCAGACACTGTTGGTGCTTTGCCTGGTGCGCTTCGGCCCCCTGGGCTGTGTTTTTTTTTTTTTTTTTTCCAATAAAAAGAATGTGTTTTTATTGAAATGTTCCCTCTACCACATAGATATAATCTTTCCCAATAAGTTATTTTATGCCACTAGGACCTTTTTTTTTATTCTTCTGTTAATCCCCATACATTACATCATTAGTTTTAGATGAAGTGTTCCATGATTCATTGTTTGTGCATAACACCCAGTGCTCCATGCAGAACGTGCCCTCCTCAATACCCACCACCAGGCTAACCCATCCTCCCACCCCCCTCCCCTCTAGAACCCTCAGTTTGTTTTTCAGAGTCCATCGTCTCTCATGGTTCGTCTACCCCTCCGATTTCCCCCGCTTCATTCTTCCCCTCCCGCTACCTTCTTGTTCTTCTTTTTTTTTTTCTTAACATATATTGCATTATTTGTTTCAGAGGTACAGATCTGAGATTCAGCAGTCTTGCACAATTCACAGCACTTACCAGAGCACATACCCTCCCCAGTGTCTATCACCCAGTCACCCCATCCCTCCTACCCCACCCCCCACTCCAGCAACCCTCAGTTTGTTTCCTGCAATTAAGAATTCCTCATCATATCAGTGAGATCATATGATACATGTCTTTCTCTGTTTGACTTATTTCACTCAACATAATACCCTCCAGTTCCATCCACGTCGTTGCAAATGGCAAGATCTCATTCCTTTTGATGGCTGTATAATATTCCATTGTATATATGGACCACATCTTCTTTATCCATTCATCTGCCGATGGACATCTTGGCTCTTTCCACAGTTTGGCTATTGTGTTTTATGCGGGCTGGCTCACCCGCGCTTTCTCTCCCCACGCCTGCACCTGCCGCTCTTGGAGAGCCAGAGAATGTATGTGCCCCTAGGGCCAGCCATCAGCCAGTGACTGACAAACATAGGGCAATAGTCCTCCCACTCTCTGGCTCCCTGGTGGGGACAATTTTAAGGTGTCCCCAGAGTTCCCATGAGGGACTGAGCCAGAGGTACCCTCCTTAGATGTTGCTTGCTGTCACATCTTTGCTTGGCCTCCTTTCCTCGTCCGACACCCCCCACCCCCCCACCCAGTTTTTTCTGGGAAAGCTCAAATAAATAATTTTCATATGAATCCTCTTCTCCAAGTCTGCTTCTGGAAACTCAAGCTAAGACAGTCTCATTCAGAGTCCTCGCTGGTTCTTTGCTACTAAAAATGGAAACACGGGGAAGCCCTTTGTTTACAAAGCACAGTGACGATGCCGCAGGTGTGAAAATGTAAACCCTAGATGAGGAAAGGGTGCAGAATTGTTTCTTCACATTGAAGGGAGAGAACTGGGCTTCTGAAGGGTGCCTGGCATGGTAAGGAGGACAGGAAGCTGGGAGCTTGAAGCGGAGCAGAGGCTGAGCAGCCGGGCAATATGAAACCTCCCTATTGCACCACACCTTCTATAAAGGCTCCTCACCCCCGACCCCCCCACCCCCCCATCCCCCCACCCCCGCCATGGGTGTGATGTCTGGAGCAGGGGGAATCCAGTGAAAAGCCTGCAGTGCAGACCAGAAGAGCAGGATGGGAAGGCAAAGTGCTCCCGAAGCTGAAGTCACTCAAACCCTGAGCCAGAGAAGACTAAGGAAAACATAACCCACTAAATGTGCACTGCATCCCCCCCAACGTGTGCACATATACATGCACACACGCCAGTCCCCCAAGAGGTGGAAAAGCATAAGATACCCCCTCCTCTGAGATCTGAATAATGCATGAAATCACAAACTTGAAGTAACTAAGGATAAGTTCTAAAATCATCCCAAGAATATACAAAGGCATCTTCAACATCGGGACAGCAATTCTCAGTGTAAATTTGTAAGTTGACCCCCAGGGCAAACAGGAATTCACAGAAGGTGGGGGATACGATCAGCACAAGCAAAGGCAGTGGGGGTGTCTTGGAACATGACATTCTCCTCCCTCCTATGACCTGAGCCCAGTCCCTGATGCTTCCAGTCCATGACAGAGCCAGGGCAGCCCTGCGACGTCCTCCCCCTGCCCTGCTCACCCAGGGACTCAGCAGCTTGTGCAGGTAGCCCTGCCCCCCTCCGCTGGCCCTGCTGCCAGCCTCCTTCCTGCATGTCCAGGGTCTTCACCGTGGGCACCCTGAGGTCAGTGAGGTCTAATGCAATCAGGGAGCTGGGGACCTGCCTCCGAATCCATTCCTATCTCGGACTCTTTTTCTCCTTCCAAGTCTCTATTCCACAAACGTTTATTCACCACATGCTACTCCCCAGGAACTGATACCTTTGTTCTAGCCCCGTCCTCTTTCTGTTTGTTTGTCTCTCTCCCTGACGCCATCCCTGCCTCTCTCCTCCTCCTTCCCCTCTTTCTATCTCGACCTGACTCTCTCTCCCTCTCCCTGTCCCTTCTCCCAGTCCTGGTCTCTTTGAATTAAATTGTCCTGCATCTCCGGAGACAGATGACGGGACACAGTGGACAGCACCCACAGTAGATGACACGTCACAAAACAGTTCGTGCTCACAAGTCCATTTTCTCGCTATTAGAACAACCGTGTAATGAACATGATTTTAGAGCTTTATCTACATCTCTGATTAATTCCTTCAGGAGAGCTCCCTAGGTATAGTATTTTTAGGTCAAAGGGCACTGACATTTTTAAGGCTTATGATATATTTGGAAAAAAATTTTTCAACAATACTGCCCATATAACTGGACTTTTTTTTTTAGATTTGATTGATTGATTGATTGATTTACTGAGAGAAAGAGAGAGAGAAATGGGGGAGAGGCAGAGGGACAGGGAGAATCTGAAGCAGACTCCATGCTGAGCATGAAACCCAATGTGGGGCTCAATCTCCTGACCCTGAGATTATGACCTGAGCCGAAATCGTGAGTCGGACGCTTCAATGACTGAACCGCCCAGGTGCCCCATAACTGGACTTCTTTAAATTCAATCTCAGATTTAAGATGGGGTCACACATGTTTTTCCAGGGTCCCTGAAGACACCCACATTCTGGAACATCTCTGTAGATTGACTGGTTTGTAGAGGGCATGCCTAATCCTCTCTCTGCGAATTTAAATATTTGTTTGTTGATTGGCCCAACACACCTATGTCAAACCTGTGCCAAGTGCTGGTAATGACCCTGGACTCGATTCTGGTGATTTAGAGCCCTGCCAGAATCACAGGTGACTCCTTCCTTCACACTAGGCTCAATTTTGGCATTTGATATTTTACAAATCAAAAGTAAGATGAGAATTTTCTCACAATGTGAGACAAAATGTGGTCATAGGTCATTCTGCCACCCGTTAATTCCCGGCCCAGACAATAGTAAACAACATTCACCCACACTGCCTTCAGTCTCTGCTGGTCAACACTTCCTCTTTTTTTAAACACCTAGACAGCATTGGATGCCCCAAAGTTTTTATTTTTATTTTATTTTTTTTGGTTGGTTTTTTTTTTAAAGATTTTATTTATTTGACAGACAGAGACACAGCGAAAGAGGGAACACAAGCAGAGGGAGTGGGAGAGAGAGAAGCAGGCTTCCCACCGAGCAGGGAGCCCGATGGGAGGCTCGATCCCAGGACCCTGGGATCATGACCTGAGCCGAAGGCAGACGCTTAACGACTGAGCCACCCAGGCACCCCAGGATGCCCCAAAGTTTTTAATCACCACTCGCTATAAACCGAATGTTTGTGTCATCCCCAAAATTCATGTGTTGAAACTCAATCCCGAATGTGATGGTATTAGGAGGTAGGGCCTTGGGGTGATTAGATCATGAGGGTGGAGCCCTCATGAATGGCATTAGTGCCCCTTATAAAAGAGACCACAGAGACTTCCCTCACCCCTTTCACCATGTGAGGACACAGCGAAAACAAGGTCATCTAGAACCAGGAAGTGGGCCCTCTCTGGACACCAAATCTGCCAGCACATTGCCCTTGGACTGCTCAGGCTCCAGAACTGTGAGAAATAAATTTATATTGTTTTGGAGTGCCTGGGTGGCTCAGTTGGTTACACGTCCAACTCTTGATTTCAACTCAAGAGGTCATGATCTTGGGGTCGTGAGATGGAGCCCCACGTCTGGCTCCACACTCAGCATGGAGTCTGCTTGAGATTCTCTCTCTCCCTCTCCTTCTGTCCCTCCCCCCATTTGCATGCTCTCTAAATAAATACATAAATACATAAAATCTTTTTTTAAAAAAGAAATTTATGTTGTTTATAACCACCTAACTAGTCTATTGTAATTTGTTATGGCAGCCCAAACAGACTAAGACCCTGCTTCAAAGGAGAGAGGTGTTTTGATCTTTTATTTCCTCCCCTGGGGCAGAATACATGGTACCTGCCCATATTCTTTCCCTCATTTGAGATAGGTTCAATGGGCTGGTCTCTCTGGCACCCAGTGGGTACATGAAAAAATCTTGGTGTAACTTGCTCACTAATCACAATTTTTAGCTATTAGGTGAGTGTCAAGGGGTGTTTTTAAGTCCCCAAAGATGAATTTGACCAAAGGTCTCACAGAATATTTAGCTGCACTTAGAAGTTCACAGTACATGTTAATCAAATAATCATAATACAGTGTGATAAAGGTTTATCTGATATGCAATAGGGGATGTAGGATTTGAGGGTGACCCCAGAGGAGAAGTCCATAATTCAACAAACAAGAGCAAGAGACCTTATTAACTGTGTATTAGTGAACTACTGCATAACAAACACTGCAGTCATCTCAGTGTCAAACAATAATACATACTTGTAAATTTCTCACTCAGGTGACTAAATGTTTGCTGGGTGTTGACCTTGATCTTGTCTGGGCTTAGGTGGGCTTGGCTCCAGGCCATGAATTTGGTTCAAGTCTATTCCATGCATTTTAAAAAAATTATTTATTTATTTATTTGAGAGAGAGAGCGTGCGTGTGAGCAGGGGGAGGGGCAGAGGGAGAAAGAGGGAGAGAAGCAGACTCCCCACTGAGCACAGTCAAACATGGGTCTCCATCCCACGATCCCAAGATCACAACCCAAGCTGAAATCAAGAGTCAGATGCTTAACCAACTGAGCCACCCAAGTGCCCCTATTCCATGCATTTTGGACCTCCTTGGACCATTGGCTACCTCATTATCATGGTAAAAAACAGGCATACAAGAGACAAAACCCAAAATGCAAGCACATTTTAAGCCTCTGCTCACATCCTATGTACTAATATCCCATTGGCCAAAGTAGGTCATATCACAGAAGCCCAAAGTCAAGGTGCAATAAAGTACATTCCTTGCATGGAGCTGTAGTGAAGAACTAATTATTTGCTGAATAATCATCTAACCTACCACAAGTTGGATCTTGGACAACCAAGGGATGTTGTTCTAGGGAGAAGTGGCAGGAATGAATGTTCCATAGAGAGGAACAACATCAGGAAGGGCAGAGAGACACAAGGATGTGTGGCACATGTAGGGAATTGCAGGTGGTTTGAAGGACAGAAGCCCAGGACACTAGTGAGAGATGTTGAGTGTGTGTAAAAAGCTGAGTCTGGAAAGAAAGACAGGAGCCAGTATCTCAGGATGGGAGGAAACCCAAAAGATCTGGATAGATTTGAGCAAGGTAAGAGGTCTGTCCTCCCTGTTGGATTTTCAGGGGACTCTTGCCTTGGCTCTTGAAGTCTCTACTTCCTGGCAGGAAAAGCCCCTTCCATCACCCCTCTGGCTCTCTACGGAACCAAAATTACCTTCACTTCACTATCCAAGTGAGGAACTGCATTAATTCTCCTTTTTCTCATCAGCTCCCATGCCCTGCATAGCATCTAGTAAATGTTTATTGGATATACCCCCAGAAGTGTAAATGACTGGGAATTCTTTTCTCAAAATTATTTTTTTCTGATAAGGCATACTTATGGAAAGAATGTCACAAAATGGTGACTCTGTAAGATGCACTGCCTGTCGGCAGAAATAACCACCTTCACACCTTAATGATAGCCTTCCAGATTCTATACAATGTAATTACATAACTAGGAGCATACATTGTTATATTTAACCAGCTTTTTTATATCAACTCAAAACATAACAACTCGAAACATAAAACTATCACATCCTTCTTAATGTCTGCATTGTGTTTTGTTGTATGGCTATGCCATTTATTCAATCTCTTAACTTTCACCTCTAGAAATGATACTTTTTTTTTTAATTTTTTTTTTAAGATTTTATTTATCTGCGAGAGAGAGAATGAGAGACAGAGACCATGAGAGGGAGGAGGGTCAGAGGGAGAAGCAGACTCCCCGCTGAGCAGGGAGCCCGATGCAGGACTCGATCCCGGGACTCCAGGATCATGACCTGACCCGAAGGCAGCCGCCCAACCAACTGAGCCACCCAGGCGAAATAATACTCTGAAGATATCCTTTCAAATACATCTTTGCCCCCAGTCTAGTTAGTTGTCTAAGCTTAAATTGCTAGACATAGAATAGTTTGTTCAAATGCATACCCACTTAATCTTTTCATACATGTCATTAAATTGCGTGTCAGGATGGTTGTATCAACATGCAGTCCTACTTCACACACTTGACGTTGCTGGATATTTTATACGTTGCTAATATGAACAATTTTATTTCACTGTTATTATAATGGAACAATGACTTTTTTATTTCTTTGTGAAAAAAATGTGTTTTTAAATTAGAACTCTCCCAGCCGAGCTAACAGCATATGTGAGGGGAAGACACAGATATTTTAGGAGAGAGGAATTATTAAGTTAGAAACAGAAATTAATAAATTAGAAAGTAAAAAATAAGTAGACTCGATAAATAAAACTAGAAACTGATTCTTTGAACAAGAGATGGGGAAAAGAAGAAGGAAAGAAAAAAATTACTATCAAGTACAAGCAGAAAATAAGAGATAAAACATGCAAAACACAGTGCCAGATATAAGGAATAGGGTCTTTACTTCTACATATAAAGAACTAAAATTTATTAGAAAATTCTATATTAAAGTTTACGTTAATGCCCGACAATTTATCAGAAATGAATGGTTTTCCTTGAAAATATAAGGTCCTAAAATTGATTCTAAAGAAACTATATACTAGAAATTATCAAAACCCATTGATAAAATGGAAAAATGTCTCCAAGCAACAGAGCCCCAGATGGTTTTATGAATGACTTCTAGGAAATCTTATTTTAAATACCATTTCTATGTTATTTAAACTAGACATTTAAACTAGCATAGGAAAAGATGTAATTTGTAATACAAAAATGCAATGCATTTTATAATACCGAAGACTAACTAGGCACTTACAGATATGAAAGTCTTAAACAAAATATTCGTAAGTTAAATTCAGCAGTGTATTAAAAGAATTGTGCATCTTGATCAAGTAGTGTTGATTCCAGGAAGAATGATTAAGAAATCTGTGTTGAATCAAGCATTCTGTAATACATCAGGTGGTGAAAGGAAAAAAGCATATGATCATCTCAATATATGCCAAAAATGCATTAATTAAAGTACAGCATCTATTTCCAATAATGATAACAATGACAATGGTGATGACAATGATGATGATAAATACATTAGTAAGCAAAGAAGAGAAGGGCCAAGGATACTTTCTTTTTTAGTCAGAAGCCACAAGCAGCA
Organism: Mirounga leonina; assembly: GCF_011800145.1. NCBI lineage: Eukaryota > Metazoa > Chordata > Mammalia > Carnivora > Phocidae > Mirounga > Mirounga leonina. The sequence goes on along the minus strand of NW_023270374.1, from coordinate 32,251,374 downwards.
AACTTAATGGTAAAACATTAAACATTGGGAGTGTTTCAATTAAATGAGATGCTCACTGTAATTGCTATTAATCAAAATGTTTCTGAAGTCTCAGAACAATGCCATTAGTGAAGAAAAGGAAAAAAAGGAATAGATTTTAAAAAAACAGCAAATTATCTTTACTCCCAGATTATATTCTTTTCTTCCTAGAAATTCCATGAAACCAATTGAAAATATTGTGGAAACTAATAAGAGATGTCAATAAAGTGGGGTGTTTTGTTTTGTTTTGTTTGTTTTTGAGAGAGAGAGAAAGAGAGAGAATGCACACACACAAGCAAGTAGAGGGGGGAGGGGCAGAGAGAGAGAGAGCCTTAAGTAGGTTCCACACTCAGCTTGGAGCCTGATGCAGGTCTCAATCTCACAACCCTGAGATCATGACCTAAGCCGAAACCAAGAGTCAGACACTTAACCAACTGAGCCACCCAGGCTAAAAGTGGTTTAATATAAGAAATAAATAGACAAATCTACAACTTTCTTATATACTCACCATAACCAATTAGTAAGTATAATGGGGGGAAAAAGGAGATTCCAGTCATAATTGCAACAATAACTGTAGAATACTTCTGTATGACTATGATTAAAAAAATATGACATATGAAGAAAATATATGACATATGAATAAAATATCCCTAAAGCAAAAACAAAAACCTAAAAAAGTTGGAGAGGGAGACCACATTTCAAGGTATAAAAATGTTAGTTTTTATTTTATGTTTTTAATTAATAAAAATGCATTAATTAAAATGATTTATTTTATGAAGATATTGCAGTTTCAATTCAAATCCCTATGGGATTGTTTTTGGAACTGAAAAGATTAATTCTAAAGTTGTCTGGAAGAAGGTATGCTTGAAGCCAAGAAATTTTGGGTGGGCTCTTAGCCACACAGAATAAAGACTACATTTCCCATTCTCCCTTGCCACTCAATGTGTTCATGTGACTAAGTTTTGACCAATGAAAGTGTTTTGTTGCTGCATCCAGAAACCTTTCTTTATAAATGGCTTACATGCATCATTTCCCTTCTCTAACCCCTTTCTCTACCCTGCTGCTTGGAACATGATGATGTGAGGATGAGGATGTATAGGCTGAATCTTGAGAATGAAGGTCAGTCTAATAACAACATAGCAGAATGCTGGAAGGAACCTGGTTTCTAGAGGTTTTCATGAAAGAAAAACCACATCAGTTCCAGATTGCCTATATCTGGACCTTAACATGAACGAGAACAGACTATCTTATTTAAGCCACTGTTATTCGGGGTTTTCTTCATTCATAGGTGAATCTAACCCTATTATAATATTATAATAACCTTTCATATTTTCCCCATGCTTATATAATTATATTCAGGCCTATATAAAGACATACATGCAAGTTTTATGTTGATTTCTATAATTGTTTTGTGGGAGAACACAAGTTTCTTCATCTTGTTTTCCTGAGTCTATACAACCTTGTGAAATTTTCTCCACTCCAATTAGCATAGCTCTAATACGTATTTTTTTTTAAGATTTATTTATTTATTTATTTTGAGAGAGAGAGAGAGCACAAATGGGAGGGGCAGAGGGAGAGGAAAAGAGAATCTCAAGCAGACTCCATGCCCAGCGCAGAGCCCACAACCCCGAGATAACCACCCGAGCAGAAACAAAGGGACACCCAACCAATTGCACCACCCAGGTGCCCCTCTAATACTTCAAAAATATCAAAATTTATCCCCTCATCCTCTCATTATTGGGCATTTGCTTTGTTTCTGATTTTTCTCTCACAGTTCACAATGAAGTACTTAATAAACATAGGTTCTTGTCTCCTAGGAGTAAGCCAACTAGATGAAGGGGTATGCATTTTAAATTTTAATAGATGTCACTAGATTACTTTCCAGAAAGACTGAAACACTTACGTTTCCATCAACAATGTATGAGAGCAGCATTTCTCGACATCACCAAAAGCAATAGTTCTTTTTTATTTTTTAGTAGTCTGGTGGATGTACAATGTTGTTACCTCAATTTGCTTTTCTTTGACTCTAATCAATACCTGGTAATGTAAGGCTCCTCTCTCTTCTTTTCATAGTTTTCACACAAGATCACTTTATCCAGTTTAAACAAAACCCTATGGGATTAAAAATGGAATTATAATAAATTGATTTATAAATTTTGAGAAAATTAAAATTTTTTGTGTTAAACTTTCCCATCCAAGAACATGGTAAAGCTTTTTATTGGGTTAGTTCTTTTATGTCTTTCAATAAACTTCATAGTTTTTTTATTTAGCTTTCCCTATGCCTTTCTTGTTAAATTTATTCTTAAATATTCTGTAGTTTTTGGAGCTATTATAAATAAAACATTTTCTCATTTACATTTTTAGGTATTTATTGGTAAAATAGAAAAATGCTATGATTTTTTTGTATATTTATCTTATAACAAGACACCTTATCAAATTAACTTATTCATATAATTATATATATATATATTTTTAAAGATTTTATTTATTTATTTGAGACAGAGAGAATGAGAGAGAGAGAGCACATGAGAGGGGGGAGGGTCAGAGGCAGAAGCAGGCTCCCTGCCGAGCAGGGAGTCCGATGCGGGACTCGATCCCGGGACTCCAGGATCATGACCTGAGCCGAAGGCAGTCACTTAACCAAGTGAGCCACCCAGGCGCCCTAATTATATTTTTTTTACTGGAACCTCTTATATTTTCATATTAAATAATAGCATTTAAAAAAGATAATTTTAGTTCTTATTTCCAGTTCTTATGTAAGTTATTTCGTTTTCTTTTTTGGCATTTTCTAGGACCTCCAGTAACAGGATAAATAATAACAGGCCAAGTTTCATGGGTTTTTATTCCTCTCCTTTAATTGTTAGTGCTCCTGTACGTCTACCCTTGGTTGGACCACTTCACATCTCACTGAAGGGCAAGAATAATACTTGATTTGCCTGACACTCCATCTCTATCACCCAAAATAGGCCGAGAACATACTATAAAAATGAAAAACATATATGTATTTCAAGAAGGAGAAATTGGCCAAATGTTGAGTTCTGTTAAGATCAAATAAAATAGGAATTCAAAAGTGCATTTTAGATTTAACAACAAGTTCATTGATGAACTTAGTGTTGGTATTTTAGTGGAAAGAGCGGAAACCACAGAACAGAAATTTTGGACAGCCTCTGAGAACATTTTGTGCAAACATTTGGGGGGCGGAGCTCTCCTAGTGCTTATGGGACACTGAAAACATTTCAGGATAGTGGAGCTCATGGTGCATATGGAGAGCTGGGAGCTGAGCAAAAGCCATGCTAAGGACTTTGTGCTTCAACTTGGGGCCCATGGGTAGCTATGGAAGAATTTAAACTAAAGAGTCACACCATTAGAATTGCTTTTTAGAAAGATCATACTTTCTAAAGAAATAGAGTACTATTGGGGCACCTGGGTGGCTCAGTCATTAAGGGTCTGCCTTCGGCTCAGGTCATGATCCCAGGGTCCTGGGATCAAGCCCCACATTGGGCTCTCTGCTCAGCGGGAAGCCTGTTTCTCCCTCTCCCACTCCCCCTGCTTGTGTTCCCTCTCTCACTGTGTCTCTCTCTGTCAAATAAATAAATAAAATCTTTAAAAAAAAAAAAAAGACCATACTCTGGTAAGAGAAAGCCAGTTTCTGCTCTAGGAAAACAGAATTTGATGAAGATCCAGTGAACATCCTTTGAGGTTTTGGGTGCAGATTTCCTCAGAATTGTTTATTCTCCCACCCTGGAACCAGTTCAAATGGTGCTAAAAGCTGGTAATGGTGCTCATCCCATTCCTCTGCTGAATGTTCCCTATAGGAGCTCCTGATGTCTTCATGTCTGCTGGAATGAATGAGTTCTCTGGAAATCTTCTGGTCTGTAGATCTATTTCTGAAAAAGGAATCAGGAAGATTTGGATGGGGCTTGGGGAAGAATTCTTCTTAGAAGACTTCACAATCAAAGCAATTCAAGACTAGGATTCAGTAATAATTATGGTGACAGCATTGCAGCAGGATTGTTTTCCTTCCATATCTTCCTCCCTTCCTCCTCAAAGCCTGGCACCTCCTGAGACCAAGATAGTAGAGGTAGTGAGACTTGTTCAGATTCTGAATATGTTTGGAAATAGGGCTGATGGGATTTGCTGACAAATTGAACGTAGGGTGAAAGAAAAAGAGATGGATCAGGATGATTCCAAATGTTTGGTCTGAGCAATTGGAAGCAAGGAGTTGCTATTTATTGACATAGAGGAAGCTATAGGATGAGCAAGTTTTGAAGAGGTCTAGAATTTAATTTTGGACATGTTATATTTGAGATGCTATTAGATATCAAAGAAGGACATCAAGCAGGTAGTTGGGCATAAAAGCCAAGGGTTCTTCTCCAGGGAGAAGCCTGGATTGGAGATAGAAATTTGGGAGTGTTTAAAGCCATCAGACTGGATGAGGTCACCAGGAAGTAAATGGAGATAAAGAGGGGGAGCAAGGACAGAGCCTGGGGAAATCCAACATTTAGATAGGGAGATGAGGAAGAACCAATAAAGGAAACTAAGAAAAAACAGTCATTAAAGTAGAAGGAAAACTTAAAAAATGCAGTGTCATGGAAGCTAAGCACGGAAAATATTTCTAGGAGCACAGAATCATCAACTGCCAAATGCTGCAGATAAGTTGTATTAGTCCCAGTAGAACAGACTGCTGTAATAGAGACATTGGAGACATCCCCATATCTCAGTGGCATGGGCAATATAAGTTTATTTCTCACCCACGTACAATATATTCAGCAGCAGAGGAGAAGGATAAAAGGAGGGGAGAAGCAGCTCTTTGCTCCATGAAAATATTCAGGGTCCATGTTGACAGAGGTTGAATTATTCAACTTATGGTTTCAAAGGTACTCAGGGTGTCAATGTCCAGCCAGTAAATGGGGGTGAGAGATGAGAATAGTACACAGAAAGTGTAATGGTAAGCGTCTAGCAAGAAATAAAGGGCACATTCAAGTTGGGTAATTTTAGAAAGGTTTTGTTTTTTTTTTTTTTAAAGATTTTATTTATTTATTTGACAGAGAGAGAGATAGTGAGAGCAGGAACACAAGCGGGGGAGTGGGAGAGGGAGAAGCAGGCTTCCTGCCAAGCAGGGAGCCCGATGTGGGGGTCGATCCCAGGACCCTGGGATCATGACCTAAGCCGAAGGCAGACACTTAATGATTGAGCCACCAGGTGCCCCTAGAAAGGTTTAATAAAGGGATTATTTATAAAGGTAGGAGCAGGGGCAGGAAAACTGTGAAAGGATTTCCATAACCTTGAAATGGTTGATAGTCGTAGCTGTTACTACCTTAGACTTGAAGAGACGAGAGAAAGTAATGATTAGTGATCCAGGGGAACAGACGAGAGAAAGTAATGATTAGTGATCCAGGGGAACAAATTCCCTGACTTCCTTCCTCTCTGCCTCCAATCTCCTACAGGTACCTCGACGTGACTCAACCCAACCAGAAACAAGAAGGCTCATTAATAAAATCCCTAAGGCTAGGATCCTGAGGCCCAGAGCAGGATGGAGAAAGGTGAAGAGGCGATTTGGAGGAGCAGATATCCAGCATGGGCTCTCAGGCTTGGAAGGCACTATATCCCTTCCACCCACATTCCATTGGCCAGAACCCCATCCTATGGCCACCTCTAACTACAAATTAAGAAATCAAGTGCCCAAGAGGAGGAAGGAAAAGATTTGGTGAATAGCATACCCCTCTCCACCTCATGGCCAAGCAAGATGACAACTGAGAATTGACCACTGGATTCAGCAATATGGAGGCAATTGGTGATCATGATAATCCAGTCTTGGTTAGAGTTGTGAGTGTGAAAGCCTAATGGGAGTGGATGCAAGACAGAATGGGAGAAGAATCGGAGACTGGCAATTGCTAACAACTTCTTTCAGTCAGTTTTGCTGAAAAGGGAATCAAAGCAAAAAGGTAATAGCTGGAGGGTTGTGAGATCAAAGGGGTTTGCTTTGTTTTTCACAGTGAAGAAATAAAAGCATGTTTTATGCTGATGGGAATGTTCCAGGAGAGAGAAAAAATTGATGATGCAGGAAAGAGGGCAAATTGCTGGAGTGATGTCCTTGAGGAAGCAAGAAAAGATGAGATCTAGCCATAAGCTAAAGGTTGGCCTTGGAAAAGAACCCAGGCAGTTCATCTATAGGAACAGTGAAGAAAGCAGAATGTATGGACAGAATCCTGGTAGGGAGGAAATGTGGTGGGGAGCTTATTGAAGTTCCTTTCTAATCATTTGGATTTTCTCAGTGTATCAAGAGGGAAAGTTAGCTGAGAGTGAGTCTAGAGGAGGAATTTTGGGGGTTAAACAGAAATGAGACAGTACGACGTAGTTACCTAAGATGATGTGAGAAATGATACCCGGAAGTTAATCTTGCCAATGGAGATGGTCCAGTTTTCTCTGGGACAAGTGAAAGCCTCTGGCCCTGCCTTTCTCCACTCTGTCTGTAGACCTCTCCTTGTCCTAATCCAGCATCAGAATTGGATAATAAGTATATATAGAGAGAGAGCACTTACCAGGTCCAAGCCCTGCTCTAAACATTTCACATGTATTTAGGCATAGTAATGCTATGCAGTACGTACTATTTTTTTTTTAAGATTTATTTATTTATCCGAGAGAGAGAGAGCGTGAGGCAGAGGGAAAGGGAGAGAGAAACCCCAGCAGACTCTGCGCTCAGCACAGAGCCCCACATGGGGCTCAATCTCACGACCCCGAGATCACTTCCTGATCTGAAACCAAGAGTCAGACACTCAAAACGACTGTGCCACCCAGTCGCCCCAATAGTAAGTACTACTGTTATCAACTCCCTTTCATAATAAGGAAACCCATGCACAAGGTAAGTAATACAGTAGATGCCTGAGCTGAATTCAACTCAGGCAGTCTGGCTCCAGGCTCTTGAATCCTAATTCTCTATACATATTAGATATGTCGGAGATAATCACTAGAGGCGGCTGGGCTTGAGAGAAGGAAATAGAATTTTGAAAGGGCAAGGGGTTGCAGCCAGGTAGGTGGGGAGGAGATGCTGTGCTTAGGAGAGGATTGGTAGGGACTTGCTGCTGGGAAACAGGTGGCCACATGGTGACCCAGGGAGCCTGGGACCCAATATCAGAAGTACAAGGACAAGGGGCGCCTGGGTGGCTCAGTCGTTAAGCGTCTGCCTTCGGCTCAGGTCGTGATCCCAGGGTCCTGGGATCGAGCCCCGCATCGGGCTCTCCCCTCTGCGGGAAGCCTGCTTCTCCCTCTCCCACTCCCCCTGCTTGTGTTCCCTCTCTCACTGTGTCTCTCTCTGTCAAATACATAAATAAAATCTTAAAAAAAAAAAAAAAGAAGTACAAGGACAAGGTAAATAGGCATGCATCAGTCAGCATAGAACGTTGATTTCATCTTGATGTAATGTCCCTTGGTTTCTGTGTGTTGCACTGGCTGACAGATCTGTTGTGTTTCCACGATGGGCATGGTGCTGTGGTGGGAGCAATAATGATGATGTGGTAAAACAGCTCCCAATCAATGCATGCTTCATCAGTGAACAATGAACTTCATGAAGACTTTTATCAGCAAAAAAACCCATCAATCAGCAAAGAACCAAACATTTTACTTACATTACATCATTTAATGCTTATAGTACCTTTATGGGGTACACATTGCCATCCCCATTTTCAGATAAGGCAAGTGAGGCTCAGAAAGGTGGTATCGCTGTCCAGAGTTACATGGGTAACAAGGCCTGAACCCCAGCCTGTTAGAGTCAGAAGCCTGTGTTGCCACACTGTGCCAGCTGCCTCTTTATTTGCGGCTGAAGCACCAGGAGCCTGAAGGAACCCTACAGGGCCCCGAGGGCCTCTGGGGCAGGGCCCCCCGGGGTGAGAGGGACTCCCTTTAATGAAGGCAATCGAGAAACAATCCTCCTCTTTATTTGCCTGTAACAGGGGCTCAGAAAAGCTAATTATCTTCCTGTGAACCAGTTAACTATTCAATTTTCTCCATTTGGGTAATTAATTATCAGAGTCAAGTGCAGGATCCAACTAATTTTAGAAAGACGCAGCTGTAGGGTCATCTGGGGGACACACTCAGCTGAGAAAGGAGGAAGCACAGGCAAGAGGCTCTCTCCGCTGTGGCTCAGAGGGAGACAGGGAGAGGGGCCTCAAGCTGGCTGGAGTGGAGGGCATGGGGAAGTGTGCCTAAGGCAGGCTGGCTGGGATTCCCTCAGCACCAAAGAGCAGCAGAATCAGGGGCATGGGCCCAGGAGGGCAAAGCAGCTACGCAGCTGCCAACATCACCTCATGGGAGAAACGGGGGCACTTCTTCCAACCCCCAGACGCTCTGGGTCCTCTCTCCCTTTGAGGGACCCATGGGATCTGTCACCCCCTCAGTCCTCACATTCTCACTTGGATCCAGCTTATAAAGATGTTAAGCCACAGAGAGAGAGAAATCTTAGTTCCCGTCTCCGGCTATCAACTCATATTAACATTGCTAACATTGATCAGGAGCCAGGCATAGCTCATACCAGGGTGGTTAGGTACAATGACTTTCCTGTACTACAGATGAGAAAACAGAGGCTCAGCAGTTTGTTCAGGATCTCATGGTTAGCATATGGCAGAAGCTGGGATTTGAGCTCAACTCCCAAATCCATGCCCTCACCTTCTCTTAAAGTGACATGCCATATGTGCAATTTACTGAGCAGCACCATGGTGAAGAACTGGAGTATTTGGGACAGCAAGGGTTGGAGGAGCACTTGGTTCACTAAACTAAGTCAGCTGGTCAAGGATGTTCAAACCTTCAGCAAGCTCCTCAAGGGAAGGGACATTCCAGTTGCAAAAGCAGCAGGTCTAGAATTCTTGCCACTATGTGCCACCATGTGCTCGGGGGGAGGGCATCAAGAGAGAATGGAGAAGACCTGGCCAGAGTCTGCCTCCGAGGTCAGTTGCTGGGGGGTCAGAGTTGGGGTGAGGATGAGGATGATGATAATTTTACTGAGCACTTACTATAAGCCAAGAACTGTAATAATCACTTTTACTGGGTTGGTAGACTCATTTAATCCTTATGATGATCCATGAAGTGGTCATTCTTATCATTCCCATTGTACAGATAGATAAACTGAAATACCAAGTTCAGTTCCTTGCTCTTGGGTGAGGAAGCTGAGTTAAAATCTGAGCAGTTTGTCCCCACCATTCCCCTGCCAGTCAACCAGGCCCTGGCAGAGGGTCAGAGAGAGCTGGCAGGGAGGCCACCCCAAACCATGGACAGCTCCCCATGGCCCCATGGTTGCAGAGCCACGTTCCTGGGACTGGTTCGTGGTACCTTGTGACTACTACCAGTGTCTACCCTTTGTGAAGAGCTCTGCTTTCTTGCAGAGGGGAATTCTCCTTGGGCTGACCCTTAGGGACCAGGTGCTCTGGCTTGATTCAAGTCCCTGACAAGCCCTGTGAAGTTGGGTTCTGAGCCAGGAATATCCCTCCTCACGGTTCTGGAGACCCATCTTCTAAGGTGTAAGAGTTTTCTCCATGGGGGGCCAGTCAGAGAACTGCTCCCCACATCAGCCCAACAGTCATTTCTCCTGTCCAGCCCTGCTCTTTCTACATTTGCCATTACTTCCCACATCCCATTTCTATGGGAAAGCCAGTCCAATCTGCCTTAGCTTCTCCATCTGTGCTTCTGTCATCCCTGCAAAAGTCCAGGACCCAAACTGGACCTGCCCAGTTAGGTCTTCCTCATTTTGCCAGCTCTGATAGGAGCTGCCAAGTTCACAGCCAGGCTCCCCGGCCCAAGCTGCCGGCCCAGAGCCCCAGCAGGTGCAGCAGAGTTGCTAAGCAACATCTCCACATCTCTGTGTGTTCCTGTCACATGATTATCGTTGCTAAGGAAACAAGTCCTCTGGCATCCCAGGACGCAGCAAGGCCTAGGCGGTGGTGTGTTACCTGAGGCCTAACAAAAATCTTCCTGTCCCGTGTTCCTGACAAGTTCTGAGTCCCTAACTGCTATAGGGGACTACCAGGTTGATCCTTGCCTTTTACCCAGGCACTGGCTCTTAGAAGGGAGTGTCCAAACTGAAGTCTTGGTCACTCACTGGGCATCCATGGAATCCAGTTCTTAGGGGTGGCCAGTATTAAGAGAGGCTTTTAAAGAAATATATTAATACACCAGGGTTCAGAAGATGATCTTATATCACCAATTCTCCCACTTCTGTCCATAGATTCCACTGTAAAGGCAGAATTTCGGTTTGAATTGGAGGATGGGAAAGGTGAGGAGGGGCAGCGGACAAGAGGGTCGCAGTGGGATCCCAGTACCATAGCAACAAGAGAACCAGAGAGGGTTTTCCCCAGTGTCACCTCCCCACACCTGCAGCTTAAACACCGCAGGACAATGGATGCCACATCATGGGATGTCACAGTCTTCCTGGAGGGCTTGCTTCCCTGGATTCTCCAGTCCAGACTTCTTGGAGCGCCCTCCCCAGGAGTGGCCCAGAAATGAGGTGAAAATGAGGAAATCTTTCTGAAGGACAAAAAGACAGAGAGATGGATGATAAGAGACAAAATATGAGAGAATTTGAGCACCAGTAAGCAGGTGCAACAAGGGACATCTGGGTGGCTCAGTCAGTTAAGTGTCTACCTTCAGCTCAGGTCAGGATCCTGGGGTCCTGGGATGGAGTCCAGCAATGGGCGCCTTGCTCAGCGGGGAGTTTGCTTCTCCCTCTCACTCTACCTGCAGCTCCCCCTGCTTCTTGTGCTCTCTCTCTCTCTGACAAATAAATAAATAAAATCTTAAAAAAATAAAAGGTGCAACAATTGAATAATAGGAATTCCAAAAATAAAGAACAGAGAGAACAGATGGAAGAAAATTATCAAGAAATAATAGGGATAGGGGCACCTGGGTGGCTCAGGTCATGATCCCAGGGTCCTGGGATCGAGCCCCGCATCAGGCTCCCTGCTCAGCGGGAAGCCTGCCTCTCCCTCTCCCACTCCCCCTGCTTGTGTTCCCTCTCTCGCTGTGTCTCTCTCTGTCAAATAAATAAATAAAATCTTTTAAAATAATAAAAATAGGGGCGCCTGGGTGGCTCAGTCGTTAAGCGTCTGCCTTCAGCTCAGGTCATGATCCCAGGGTCCTGGGATCGAGCCCCACATCGGGCTCCCTGCTCTGCGGGAAGTCTGCTTCTCCCTCTCCCACTCCCCCTGCTTGTGTTCCCTCTCTCACTGTGTCTCTCTCTGTCAAATAAATAAATAAAATCTTTAAAAAATAAATAAATAAAAAATAAAAATAAAAATAAAAAAAAATAATAGGGATATATTGAAAATAATTGAAATATCCTGGAAAAGATAGGCATAAGTTTCCAGTTCAAAGATTCCAAAGAAGGGTCCAAACCAAACACTGAAAATATTTCTACCCTAAGTCACATCTTTGGGAAGTATCAGATCTTTTAGGATCTTCTTTTTACTGGTGACAAAAAGAAGATCCTAAAAGTTTCCAGACAGTAAAACCAATTTGCACAGAAAATATCAAAAATCATAATGGCCTCAGACTTCTAAAGAAAAAAAAGGTAGAAGACCATGCAGCAATGTCCTCTAAATATCCAAGGGAAATTATTCTATCCTTTCTATTATGGCTGTTTTCATTTCCAAGACCTCTTTTTGATCTAATTGATCCGCCTTTTATAACACACCCTGTCCTTTTTCCATGGGGGCAGCATCCAATCTTGTCTTCTCTATTTATTGTCTCAAATTCCTTCAAATTATACCCGTTAGGTAGATAGTTTGTGTTTCTCTCTTTCACATTGGAGGCTTTCCTCAAATGTCTGGGGACATTTAGTGGTTGTTTGGATGGTTTGATTAGTTTTAGGTGTAGAAGTTTAGGTTGTCTGATCATATTTAAGAGTAAAGTACTAAGGGGAGCCTGGGTGGCTCAGTTGGTTAAGCATCTGACTCTTGATCTCAACTCAGGTGTCCATCTCAGGGTCAGGATTTCAAGTCCCACATTGGGCTCCATGATGGGCATGGAGACTACTTAAAAAAAAAAAAAGGGAGCAGGGAGTAGAATACTAAAAAGTACCAGTCAGAAGCTCTTTGTACTTGGCTTGGGCATGTGGTTTGTGAACATCGCTGTAAGGAGATCCCCTAGGGTCTCTTTGTTAGATCCTTCTTCTTAAGCTGATAGGATTCCCCAGAGAGATGGATTGCCCACTTTTGCTTGGAGGGTATGATCCTGGCAACCAGCACTCTAGCTGCTGTGAGGGAAGAAAATGGTGGGAGTTTCAACATTCAGTATGCAAATTTACATCTAATTCCCCTGCTTTCAGCAGGGAAGACCCCTACCCTCGATTGTACCTGGCATCCCCAAATCCAGAAGCCCTCTTTTACTTTATCCAGAAAATAAACCTTCTGCTGGGGTTATAGAGAACCAGGGGTCTTCATCTTAGACTTTAAATCAACCTTCCTGTTTAGCCCCATCCAGTGGTGTCTCCAGTCCCTGAGCTTTGGGGGTTTCTGCCATGAAAACAGGTTGCTGTTTCTTGTCTTTTCCCACAACCAGTTTAGGATTCAGCTTTCTGGGTCTCCTAAGCTAGCCAGCATACATTCATCTGATTTCCAGCTTCTAAAATTTTATTACTACTTGGGAATATTGTCTCCTCTCTCACCGTCTTTGTCTTTGTAGATCTAAACCTTTTCAAAATTCCTGCACTTATTATTTTAGTTGTTTTTTGGGAAAGAAGGTTAGTAATCCACTGCCCTTGTCCAAAATGCCATCTTGAACCAGAAGTCTTGATGTTGATTAATAACTGGTATGAAAACCTGTACATCCAGACTGGCTGGGTTTGAATGCAGGCTTTAACCTCCTGATTCTTGCCTGTACTAGCTGCCTAACCATGGGTAAGTTATAGAAACGCTCTGTCTCAGTTTCCAAATTTGTAAAATAGGGATAATAATGGTACATACTTGTGACACCTGGGTGGTGTAGTCGGTTAACTGTCTGATTCTCGGTTCCGGTCAGGTCATGATCTCAGGGTCCTGGGATCAAGCCCCTTGTCGGGCTCTGGGCTCAATGTGAAGTCTGCTTGCGATTCTCTCTCCTCCCTCTCTCTGCCCCTCCCACCCGTGCACTTTCTCTTTCTCTCTCTCAAATAAATAAATCTTAAAAAAATAATAACGGTACATACTTCACTTGACTATTGTGAGCTCTAGAATAGTGCCTAAGACATAGTAAACCATTCTATCAGAAATTGTTGTTGTTGTTGTTGTTGTTATTATTATTACATTGTATTTACTATATGCCAGCCCCTGTGGCAAGGGCAGTGGGTCTGGGGAAACTAAGATGAACATTCCATTTGAGCTTCCACTCTTTCCAGCCCCAAAACTGGTATGACCAGTTTTCCTACTCTGGTCTATACCATGTAAATACAGTATGTGTCCTAAGTAAATTACAAGCAGGTGGAAGTTCTAGTTGTGCAAATATAGCCGGTAACAATGTAAATAGAGTATTCAAATGAACTGGAGGCCAGCAGTGGCTGGGCAGTTGCTTTCAAGTATGGTTCCATTGCTTCTGTTTAAGTATAGTGGCCGCGGGCATCATTTCCCACACGACTCACTCACACATTTATTTCTGAGCATCCAAATCATGTCTGTTGCTTGTTTTGTAGGGCAAATGACACCATCTGGACAATGGAAACAGCAACACATGCTTGGGGCAGTGTCCGCCTCCCACCCCAATGGCTTAAGCAAAGTCTCCTCCCCCACTTTCAATGAGCTTCCTTTGAGTTTCCTTTCTTCTGGTCGGCTAGGCTTTCATCTCCTCTCTCTGCTCTCTGTCCCACAGAGCAGGCAGCAAACCTGCAGGTTCTGTGATCTTGCTGCTCAGCCTTAAAACAAAAAACAAAAGCAAGGAAAAAAAAAAAAAAACAACCAAACACACCCAACTCTGTAGCAGTTCCTCAACTTTCCCTCCTGGGAGGTATGAACCATCAGCTTTTGTGAAAGTAGCTGCTACAAGGTCTGGAAATCTGAAGGAAAAGACTGAAGAGGGAAAGAAAGACAGAGAACTGGGGAAGAAGAGCGAGGAAGGGGAGGAGGGAGGAAGGGAAGGAATGAGGGAGATGGTAGGCCAGCCAGCCCCCAGGCTGAACGAGGGCTCCTCCTTGGAGAAATAGGCTTCTTTACCACGAATGCATGGACCAGCCACTGCACATTCACCATCGAGCTGAAGATGGCTTGATGTTTTTTAAGTGATAGCAATTGGGCCAGTACTGGAAGATGCAGTTATTCAGGCTATTTTTATCTAAATGCTTTACCACCCCCTCTGCTTTGAATGTTCTTCATCCAATAACCTGTATTTTGATGGCTCTTGCCCCTAACTTCAAACACAGAACTCCCATCCCCAGGCAAGAATTTCACAGCAGATCATTCAGAGGCCCAGGGGTGTCTCACATTGTTTCCAAGCCGGGGAGGTGACCCAGAGACATCTACAGATAGATTCTTCTTTGGCTCTAGCTACCCTCCGATGGGTACAGTTATATGGCATCCTCCCGACACGGCCACTGATGCTGAGATGCCCTGGAGTCCCAGGAGCATTGTGCCGTGGGAGCGGTGGGAGCGGTGGGAACTAGGGAACCGATGGAAGCCCAGCAGCTGCACTATGCAGGAGGAAAGGGCTTTGCAAGCTCTCTAGCACAGCAATCCTTCTAGGTTTCCCACTGATGTTTTCACTTTTCAGGGTTCAGAACTTCTTTCTCTCTTTTTCTCTCTCTCCTCACCCTATCTGAAAATTCAGATATGTATTCGTTGGACACCAATCTCCTGTCTTAACTCAGAATTGCCTAGGATGAGGGCCTGGTTCACTAGGTCATCTCTGGTTCCCTCGTTGTTTAGGGTGAGTTTTCTCCCGGGAAGCCCCTCATAGCCTCTTGCCAATAGATGTCTGGCTGGCAAGCCCAGCAGGTCTGTAGAGACATAACCAGATGTATCTTCACTCCATTCGAGGACACAGCTTAGACCAAGCTGGCGTCCTTGCTACGCTCTTAATCCCAGAAAATCCTTCACAGGCCCTTTCACAAACCTGTGCCTTCACCCACTGATTCCACTTGAAGAGTGAAGTTATGATTCTTCCATTAACCAGGGCCCTTGGATGCTTCTTCAGAGCTTGGCTTCTAGGCACAATGCTGCTGTATACTAAACGGCCCTGTGGTAATGAGTTCTGAGTACAAACACAGCTGCTCCCACACACCCTAGCTGTTAACACAGTAGGTAGGCCTACCCTCGCCCTATGCTTTGGCCTCCTGTCTGGGAACCTGCCCCACCCCACCCCCATCTCATCCATCCCAGAATTGGTTGGCTTGAGGATTCCCCTGACCGGCCCCAAGTTATGTGGAAGCAGGCACCTGTCTTTGGCTCAAAGGAAGAAGCAAGTCCAAATCCATCGTCTGTTCCTGACCACTTTATCCTCAGGTTGACCTCCATGTTGGTTCTTGGTTTCTTGGCTAGAGAGGAAGATTCTCTTGCTTCCTTTTAGGGCCACTTTTTCATGCCCTCCTCCTTATTTTTACTGTGGGCCCAGGGTGCAAATAACACAGCTCTCCACCTGCTCTCACTTTTGGGGGGAAAACTTCTCTGCCTGCATTGCATTGGCCTTGGGATCTTGCTTCCCCCCCACCACCACCCCCCAGGGTCAATGATGAGCACTTAACTCATGCTGAGCCAATTGGACCCTTCCCCTCCCCTCCTGGATTTTGAATTTTGCGCAGAATGATCCAAGAACAAAAGTGATTGCTCTGTACTGCAGCTACTGCAACCAAGCTTCCTAAAGAGACTGCTAATTCCTAGTCCCTAGATCTCGGAGCTGTAGGTCTTTCTAAAAGCTGACTATTCAGCTTTTTTGTTTTTTTTAAACAATTCTCTGACTTTTCCTATAGTCTCCCGATAAATCCCATTTATACTTAAATCAGCCCAAGTCTGTATCTGTTGCTTGCTACCAGACAACCCTACCGGATTCCACAGGGATGGCCCTTTCTCCATCCCCCACTGTGGCCTGGATGTCCTTTCCTCCTGTTCTCCAGGTTTCTGCCAGTGCCTCCCATGCTCATCCTAGCTGTGACCCAGCTGACAGGGGAGTCTGTGGGGTCAGCCCACTGTGACACAGAGCAAAGCAGGGGAAGGGCAGGATGCATTTGAGAGCAAACAGACCTTGGGCAGCACAGGCTTTATTACTTACATTTGTTAGAGTATTATTTAACTTTTCAGACTAAATGAATTTAGCATTTAAATAGCACTGAAGTTCAGAATGTATGCACTATTTGATTTCTTATTGAGTTATCACACAAAATAGGAAAGCCTTCTCTTCTAGAAAAATCTGTATGTCTCAACCATGTTCTCAACAAAATCCACGAACTTATTCCTTTTCTTTCCTGTTTATGTTGATGGCACTTTCTTTGACTCATAAGTTTATAGGGTGAAGGGATACAGTACCCCCCACCAATAGCAGTGGCCCAGCATCCCTACACCTTCAGGCCCTAGACATAGCCAGGACGCAGGGGTGGAAAAGCACATGTCTTTGGGATTCCCAAACAGAGCACGTTCAGCCACTTGCTGCTGAAAAAATGCAAAGGCAGAGAAATGAGTGGTAGTGAAACAAGAAAGGAATTTGCTTCAGTGAGGCCAGCACCAGGAAGACAGAGGACTAATGTCTCAAAGACTGCAAAGTGCCAAAAATACTTCCAGGTTTATATAAGGAAAATGTGGGGCAAAGGTTGGTGAGTAAGAGCAGGTGGGCAGTGAAGGTCAAGCCCATCATTGTCTTGGGGTCAGTCCTGCAGGGTCTTGCTGGCTCTGGGCAGTCCTTCTTCCTTGAGGGGGTAGTTTCAGTTCCCATCAGGGGACGCTTTCCCTGTAGGGTCTTTTGCCTGAGTTAATTGATAAGCTGGAAAGAAGACACTTCATCAATTATAAAGTTCGAGGTCAAAATGGATGTGGTAGAGGGACGCCTGGCTGGCTCAGTCGGTGGAGCATGAAGATCTTGATCTCTGGGTAGTGAGTTTGAGCCCCATGTTGGGCGTAGAGATTACTTAAAAAAATTTTTTTTAAAGTCTTAAAAAAAAATAAAGAGGTGGTTGAAGTCCTCTTTCATGGAAAAGTCAGAGAACAGGGCAGTTTCTACTAGAGACTGAGTAACACAAATCACTCAGTCTCCCCCCTCATCCCCCCCCCAGGCTCCTCCGTGCTTATTTCCCAGCTGCTGTAAGACAGGCTGGCCTCACATCTGAACCCCAAGAAACAGGAGTGGCACAATGACATGATGGCAGCACAGTGACAAAGCAGGATTCTTTTCCTTACATAAGGAGCCATTAGAACGTGTATCAACATCTTGTTAGGTGATTTGTTTTAGTTTTATGATTTTAACTATAAAAGCAATATCAGCATGTGGCGTGAGCCCGCAGTTTTATCAGCCTGTGCTGTCTTTACGTTGAGGTTCTGGCATTCTGGACTAGCTTACGTAATTCTGGGAAAGAGGTCTGGGGCAGCGATCAGGCTCAGTCTCCCTAAAAGCAGAGCTGGCCGTCCTCCCTGCAGTCATAAGGAAGTGGCGAGGCTGGGAACTGGAGAGGGAAGGGAAGACATCAGGATGGCCACAGAGTGAGCCCTCGGTGTTTATCACATAAATGTTTAATGGCAGAGTCAAGGGCAGAGACTGGGCCAGGGTCTGGGCCATGGGACTTCCCAGGGCCCCAGCATCCTGGGCTCAGGTGTTGCAGCTGCTCTCTGGAGGGATTGCTCAGTCTCCACCTGTAGTCTCTCTGGGGGGGTAGATGTGCTTCCCTGGAAACCTCTTGTAATGAACTTCCCGGTGGAATTCTCCACCTGGACCTTCCAGAGATGCCTAAAACAATGTGTCAACACATGAATTTGTTCATCTTTGTGCCAGACCTCCCACCTTTCCTATCTCGGGTGATGGAACTCCCCCACCCCCAGCCATTCATCTGTCTGTATAAGGAACCAGGCCATCATCCTTGATATCTTGCTCCCCTACCAGCATCTAATTTATTCTATCTTCCAAACATCCCATGAATCTGGTCACTTCTGTCCACCCCCACAGCCCATCACTACGGTTCAGACCACCACAGGTTATTTAATATTTAATATTATTTAATGGCCACCTCCTGACTGATGGTCTTGCACAGAATGGTCATTACTTCGCTCACTTCCCAAGTGTTTACCCAGCACCACCTGTGTTTTGGTGCCCATGATACAATGGTAAGCACAACAAAGTCCTTATCCATGGAGCTACCATCCTTACAGAAGTCAGTTGTCCTTCCTAAAGCACGAATGTCATCATGTCTGTCTTCAACTTAAAATATATCAATGGCATCCCACTGCCCTCAGTATAAAATCCAAACTCTCTATTACTCCTTCCTCTCCAGCAAATCTCAGCCCACGGTCTGCTTTGCCTGTCTTCCTAGACATGCGGAGTCAATTTCAGTTACTTAAATGCACCAAGCCTTTGCATATTCCGGGACCTCCTTTCCTCCCCGCTCTCTTTGCCTGGCTAACAGCTACTCACCCTTCAGGTCCCAGCTTGGCGCTCTCTTGGCCAGGGTTGCCAACTGGAATGAGTTAAGTCATGTTGGGGATGATGGAATTTGGAGGATGCCCAGGATTCCCTGAGACCTGAAACCCATCCTTCCACAATCGCTACTGCTCATTCCTTCTTCCGGAGACTTTGAAAGAAACATGTGCCCAGGGAACAAAGCCAGACAAATGCACACTTTCTTTCTCTGAGGTTCTGGCCTCTCGTTGTGCTCGATTGAACAATGTGGAAGATTGCTTTGACCTGGGCTGGAGGGAGACTTAACTGACCTCAAAGGACAACATGTGCTGGTTTGGGCTGCTCTGCATCTCAGTGCTCATTCTATTTGGAGGAATCCAGAGCCTGGCACATTGGAGGCATTTGTCCAGGGGCAGCAGCAATGACCTAATTGGATGGTCCCTGTAGTAGGCTCTTACCTGGCTTTTCTGAGGCCGGTTTTCCAGCCTTCCTATCAGTTCTTCAAGCTACTTGATATCCTTCCAACAAATCCCTTTTTCTTTAAGGTCCCTAGGTATGGTCTCTATTGTTAGAGACCAGAAACCTCGAATGTTTTAGTATCTTTTTTTATCCTATCCTCACCGTGGGGCGCATCCTCACTCCCCACTCCACTGGTGCAAAATGGCAAAGCCCAAGACGAATATACTGAGCAGGATAGGGATTCTAAGTTCCACAGCTCATCTTGACTTATCCACCCACTCCAGGTTTTCCTTGATGGGCTGGAAACACAGATCCTAAGTGAGAACAAACCTAAGCCATTTCCCTTCTCAAGCACTTGGGAGGAGAAGAAGGAGAATATTGGAAAATTGCTAATCATAAAGGAGGGAGATTCATCCTTCGCCCTGTGGCTCAGTTAGCATCCTGGCCCTTGGCCCATGCATACTGGCATGCCTCCTGCTTGGAGGCAGAGCCAGGGAGAGAGAAGCCTGCACCTCTCCCTGGGGTCCAGCAGCTGTGGATGAACAGAAAATGCTTGCTGTCTTTCCAGGTATCCCATGGTTTCCTAAGAAATGGGCACCGTTGTTTCCCGCCTTTGTCACTTCACCATGCTTGTGATTTAATGCTTTTCTATCTCCATTTCTATCTCATGGCTTCTCCCTCTGGTGAGTGTATTGATTTCTCTTACCCCTTCCAAGCATTTACTCTTACTGGGTCACAGCTTTACACCAGGCACCCCTGTCTGCCTGCCCCATGGCCTCTTCTGCCTGGTGTCTCTGCACCTCATTGCTTCTGCTCCCTGCCTCTTCTCTGTGTTTCTCTCAACCTGCAGGCTGCTCTGCTGTCTGGTTTTATCTCTTAGATCCAAGCATCCCAAAGATGGTGTGATTAGATCTGTTGGTCACTCCTCATTGAGAGGCCCCTGCCCAAGGCCACAAGTCTCTGGTCACCTGGCTCAGGGAGACAGAGCTAATGGGTTCCATTCCAACCCAACATTTCGGACTCAACTTGTTCAAACCTAAGCATGTCAACTTTACTCCCCCTTCATTGTTTCTTCTGTGTGCCCGAACTGAGTGAATGTTCTACTGTTTTTGCTGTAGCAATCTGGCCTTCAAAATGAAGTCCTCCCTATATCCTAGTCCCCCAGATTCATTTCTCTCCACTCCTTCTGTACCACAACTGTCTGAACGTCTCACTATGTAATTCTTGAGATGAAATCAGCTCTTCCTACCCTTCGGCCAATGCTCTTTCCTTTCAACCATACTCCCTACAAGGGGGCTTTGTTTGGACTTCTCTGTCTCTACTTGCATCTTCTTTTCTCTACCGGAGCCCAATCTGGAATGCTTTAACATCCTCATCTACTGGACCATGAACCCTTCTGGGCAGAAATGATGATCTAGTGATCTTTGGGGCTTGCCCGGAGTGGATGTCTGTGAGATTAAAGACCAACTCAGCAATGACTCTCAAACATCCTTCCCCTAGAGATCAGGACACACAGTCCCCCATCCCCTGGTTCAGCAGCTCATCTTGAGGAGGTGTGCAAAAATGAGGGTCCTGGCAACAGCCTGGTGGGATCCCACAGTCCTTCCCTTGTGCCAAGACTGCTATGGTGTGAATGGATCTCTAGGCTTTGGTCCTGAGAGCACTTCCCTCCAAAGAATGGCAAGAGCAGAGAGGACACAGCTGTGATCTAGGTGGTCCTTTGCCTGGCCTGCCAGGGGCTGTAGGCTGCCTGGCTGCTTTAAGTGCCTCTCTGTGGGATGAGCTCATTTCTTCTCGCTGTTGCTTTTGCTCGTGATGCTGCAGGACTCCTAGTCCAGGAGTGACTCAGCTTATTTGCCTCTTGACATACTTGAAGTGGTATAGGGGAGGAGCAGAATAGTTGGCGGTCAAGCTGGAAGCAAATTTTGAACGTTATAGTCATGAGGAGGCCTGGCCTCATGCCCACAAGACCATGGAGAGGGCCAGGAGGGTTAGAGCCTGGTCCCGAACTTAACCTGGGAGTACGGCCAGGGCTGCGGTAACTCAGCCAGCTCAGGAAGGACTTAAGAGGTTGCATATTCTCACTAAAGCCCAGGCTCTGAGACTGTCCCATCAAGCAGGCAGAATTCGTGGTGCAAGGGCAGCTGACAGGTAGTACCACGTAAGAGGTCTATCAGGCCCTCACAGTAAGATGGAGATAGGAACTAATCTTCATAGAATGTTGGGGAAGGAAGGAAGCAGATTACTCAAAAGCAGCAAATCAGAGTGAGATCTAAGGCAGGAACCAGCCCTGTGAGTCTGGGCACAGGTTGGGTGGGGAGGAGAGACATCGGGATCGGAAGCCCTTATCATTCATTCTCCACCCTGTGCTGAACCCTGGAGATGCAGAGATGACTGAGCAGGGTTCCTGTCCTAGAGCAAATCCCGGTTTGAATTTGGTGGAGAGCCCAGACATATAACAAACTACAGTAACACTCGGTCAAAGCTATGGCAGAGGTCAGCACAGGGGCTGTGGAGCACGGAGAAGGAGGACTAACTGCCTTTTCGGAAAGAGGGTCTAGAGATCCTTCATAGCAGAGGGAGTATCTGAGGTCCTTCAAAATGGAGGGGAGGGGGGCGCCTGGGTGGCTCAGTTAGTTGAGCGACTGCTTTCAGCTCGGGTCATGATCCTGGAGTCCTGGGATAGAGTCCCGCATCGGGCTCCCTGCTCAGCAGGGAGCCTGCTTCTCCCTCTGACCCTCCCCCCTCTCATGTGCTCTCTCTCTCTCATTCTCTCTGTCTCAAATAAATAAATAAATAAAATGTTTAAAAAAAAATGGAGGGGAGGGTCTGAGGGTCCTTCCTAGTAGAGGGGAGAAACTGGAAGATCCTTCACATTGGAAGGGAGGGTCTGGAGGTCCCTCACCGTAGAGGTGGGTTCGTACTTGAAGGATGTAAAAGGATTTACTAGGTGGAAAAGAGATGCCTGTGTATTGGCATGAGGTATGTCACAGCCAAGCCTGGTCATTAGATGGGACTGGTACACCAGGTGCATATGAGGATGTGACAGCAGATGTTGTAGATGTTGACGAGAGGCTGAAGAAAGGGCTGCCCTCCTGATTATGATTCTGGTGATCCCACCTACTAGTCATATGGATTCTCACCCCACAGCTCTACTATCTGACTCAATCAAGTTCCAAATCTTCCTCTTAAAGGAGGGGAGATAGGTGATAGCTTGCTCCTGTTTAGTATGAGTTCCTTTCTTCTTTTAAGCAAAGGAGTCTGACTTGGCCTGGCTTCAGGGGAACAGGGAAACTGAGGCAAGAAGGGAAAGGAAATTGCAATTCTGTGGGCAATCAGGTGTCCAGGACTCGTTCCTAAAAACACGGAACATGCTAGAAAAAGGACACTATGACTAATGTTAGCCTACATATTACTTCTGACCTATTTTTGTTGCTTCAAGCATGAACTGGGGCTATCTAGCCCTGCAGCTGGGTCCCCAGATGTTGTAGCAAGTCAGAGATTAGGTGATGGTCAGAAGAGCCTGAAGACTTCTGAAAAGGCACTTGCAGGACGAGAGGAAAGAGCATGGCTTTAGGTTCGAGTTCAAATAGTCCTTCCTAGCTATGTGTTTTTGAGCAAGTTACCCAGTCTCTCTGAACCACTGGGTCCTCAGCTGTGAAATAGGGATTATAGCACCTATTTCCTAGGATTGTTGTGAGGGTAAATGAGATAATTTATATGAAAGAATCTGGCACACAGAGGATATTCTGCTTCTCCTCATGACCCTGTCTCAAGAAGCCTAGAGAGCTCTTTTAAATCAATAAGAGAATGGATACTCCAATAAAAAAAAAATAAGCAAAAGATAGAAGCAACTAATAAAATAATACATTTTAATGTATAAAATGTATAAAATATAATACCATGTACAAACAAATATACAGCCATATATACACACTTCATTAACCAAAAAAGGCAAATAATAACAATAAGAAAATATCGTTTCCACTTAGCTTGACAATGTTTAGCAACTATTTACTCATAAACACAGTGTGCTGGGGCGCCTGGGTTCCTCAGTTGTTAAGCGTGTGCCTTCGGCTCAGGTCATGATCTCAGGGTCCTGGGATCGAGCCCTACGTCAGGCTCTCTGCTCGGCGGGAAGCCTGCTTCTCCCTCTCCCACTCCCCCTGCTTGTGTTCCCTCTCTTGCTGTGTCTCTCTCTCTGTCAAATAAATAAATAAATAAAATCTTAAAAAATAAATAAATAAACACAGTGTGCTTCCATTCACAATTTATAAACTACTTGTATTCTTTTTATGTGAACTACCTAGTCATACCTTTTGCCCATTTTTCTAATGTAGCATTGCTCTTTTCCTTATTGGTTCATAAAAGCTCTTTATATATTAGATTTTAACCTTTTGATTACCATATGTGTTACACATACTTTTCTAGTTTGTCATTTGTCTTTTGACTTGTTTATGGTATTTTGGCTGTGTAGAGGTTTAAAAATCTTTAAATGGTCAAAATCATCAATGAATGTTTCCTTGTTAGCTCGGCAAAGAGGATAAAGTTTCACAGTACACAGCATGGGAAAGGCTATCCCTAATATGCGATTGTTGGCTTAAGTAGCATGGACTGCAACCACTTTACATTTAGATCTTTTATGTCTCACTGCTCTGATTGAAATTTTCTCATTATGTAGTGTTCCTATGTAGACTTGTCTTCCAACATAGATGTGAGCCCAGGGAGAAAATACACTGATCACACAGACTTGAGTATTCTAGTCTTCTCAAAGTTGCCTATCTCACTGAAAATTAATTGACTATGATCAGGGCACCTGGGTGGCTCAGTCAGTTAACCGTCTGACATTTGATCTCAGCTCAGGTCTTGATCTCAGGGTCTTGAGTTCAAGCCCAGTGTGGAGTCACTTAAAAAAAAAAAAGAAAATTAATTGACTGCGATCTGGTTTATACATTGGTCTAATGAGTTTCGTTAGTGTGAGTCTACCCTAATCTCAGTGCTGACAAAATCAGGTCCCTAAGCTATATGTAAGTCCAAGAGTTGGACTCTAGGTTGTGTTAATTCATCCAGAACTTTCTGAGAACTGTCAGTCTCACCACTTTTTCTTGGAGATAATCCCCAACATTTCCATGGCTATGCAAGTATCTTCCTCAATAATAAGTGGTAGAGGTGAAGGTGCCAGAAACCCTGTAACTAATAATAATTAATAATCATACCTTCCCCCTAATTAAGTATTTTTTAGGTGCCTGGCACTGTTCTTGGTAGGTGTAATGGACTATTTAACAGGTACAGCATTCCAACATAACATAAACAACATTAATTTCTGACTTACAGGTGAAGAAAAAGGGGCCCAGAGAGACAGAGTAACTTGATCGAAGTTACTAAGTCAGAAAGTAGTGCTGCCAGTATTTGAACCCTGGACTGTCTGCTTTCCTCTGTGCTTGTGTTTGTCATAGTTGATTATGATCCTGTCTTGAAATCTCCCTTTAGCTTAGAGATCTTCACTGTTACCTAATTATTCCACTAACTATACCAAAAATAAATTGATAACATTTTTCCCCACTAAGTTCTTCATTTCTTTCTGAATTGTCAAATCTCCAGCACTTACAGACACATCTGAGCACCCTGTGGGTAACACATAGGGAACTCCTGCCAAATCCTTCTTCCCGGGAAGTATGGGCATCCATTCTTCCACTATCGTCATGGCTGCTGTGTCGAATTTAAAATATAAAGGATTTCTTGTGCATTGTCTTCCAGCCGGAAGAAGCAGCCATAGGCTGACACATTCCATATGAGGCCGTGGGCCTCCAGGAAAATGTCTTTCTCTTGGTGTGTTTTTTTTAAAGTATTGATTTAGCTCTTCATTTTCTGACTGAATATAGACCTTTACCAGTTCCAGGTGGCTTAGTAATGTTCAGATAACTAAAATGGACCAGCCTATAAATGAATTGAGTTATTCGGAAGATATAAAAATACTGTGCAATTTTGTTTTATGTAGTGCTATTTTTATGAGAGTTAGAAAACGTTCTGTAGACAGAACAGTGGAAAACAGAAAGGGAGACAGCATTGTGCCACAGGAAGAAACAAGAGAGAGAAACCTGGAAAGAAAGAAGGGAAATTAATAATTGATTATCACTTACTATTGACAGTCACCGTGCTAGATCCACCCTTTATATCCTCTTGTTTAATCTCTACAGCCACCCTGGAACATAGATTTATTGCATCCATTTCGTGGATTAGCAAACAGGCTCAGAAAGGTTAAGTAACTTGCTCAAGGGCACACAGCTAGTTCACGCAGAGCTGGGATTTGAGTGCAGTTCTCTCATCACCCTTGGTGTGCTGGGTACGGAAAGGAAGAATAGATCACAAAACTCAAACTGAAGCCTAGCAGAGAACTGAGGAGATCAAAGTGAAACTGACAGGGGACGGGAGAAAAGGATGATCACAGTGACAGAGGAGTTTGTGCTAGCTGTTAGTAAGTGCTGTGGTCTCTGAGTCTGAGTCCTGCCCACTTGGAGCAGGGCAGGAGCAGGTGGCTGGAGTGGGTCCCGATGGGGGTGAGGATGGCTGGAGGGCCTCACCCAGTCAGAGGGGCTGCTGGTTCCAGCACAGCTGAGAGTCTGAGTTAAGGCAAAGAGATGGTTGGGCGGGGCCTGAGACAGGGACCCTGGTCTCTCTAGGATGGTGGGGACACTGGGTTCAAGGGGATGGCTCCCCCTTTTGGAGGAGCACTCTCCTTGTCAGTCTTACATCAGTAAATCGAGACTTAATCACCATGGTACCAGTAATGCCCCAGCAACCCATCAAGATCTTTCCTGATGATTTGAGTGAGAAAGCCACAGGAAGGTTTCAATGCATTCAAAAAAACACTTACAAAAAGCACACTGTCTGTTGCCAGACATGACTTAAATGATGGGGACCAAATGGTATGCCAAAATACTTTGATTCCTGCTCTTTAGAGCTAGAGTCTGGTGGGGGGAGACAGATACTAATCACATGATCGTATATCAAATTAGTGTAAAATTGAAACTTTAACAAGTACTTATTATGAAAGGTACACAATACTATAAGGTACGGCTTCCCTGAGAAAGAATGCCTGTGCAGTGACGCAGGGAATAAGTAGAGTTAATTATTTGAAGGAAGAGTATTATATTCCAGATAAAGGAATCATTAAGTGCAAAGTTCCCTTGTTTTAAATGGTTCATCCTGAAGGAGGGAGGCTTAGTGCACGATCAGGGCTTTGCACACATTTTACATTCTATCTGGACGTCTCCTTTCCTTACTGGAAACTTCCCTAATGGTCAACAAGTCCACATTTCAGGGTGAACTTCATGCTTCTGTTTTTAAACATAATATACGTTTCATTTATTCATGCATACATGCAAGGACCCATCTATCCAATCAGATCTCCAACCAAGTATCTATTTATCTGTTCGTTCATTACCTATTTATATATCCATTTAATCATCCATCATACCAATTATCAATCCATGTGTCTGTCTACCCATTCACCAGACTACCATCCATCAGTCCATGTATCTATACATCTAGACACATTTTATCTCTCCATGTGTTTATATATCCATTTACCTATCATCCACCTACTATTCATCCAGCCATTTACCCACATATCCATCTATTTATTTATCCATTCATGTATCCATTTATTCATTTATCCCTCTGCAACATAATAAGAAATATGTTTCATCTCTAACCCCAGTTCCTGACACAGAGCTCTGAAAACCTCATAATTTCCTGAGTGATGGGGGTGATAGAATTGTCTTTCACAGAGGTCCCAAATCCCTTGGAATTTGCTGGGTAATAAGATTACCATTTGTTCTAATGATGTGACTCTTGGTGGGCTCCTGAATAGCTTCAGGATGGGGACGTGTCACCAGATAGATCAAGCCATAATTGGATGCTCGAAACTTTTGGCCTCACCTCTCCCCATTTTCTGAGGAGAGGAGAGGGGCTGGAGATTGAGTTAATAATTAATCATGCCTATATGATGAAACTTCCATAAAAATCCCTAAAGCATGAGGTTTATTTTTTATTTTTATTTTTTTAAAGATTTTGTTTATTTATTTGACAGAGAGAGACGCAACAAGAGAGGGAACACAAGCAGGGGAGTGGGAGAGGGAGAAGCAGGCTTCCCCTTGAGCTGGGAGCCCAATGTGGGGCTCCATCCCAGGACCCTGAGATCATGACCTGAGCCGAAGGCACACGCTTAACGACTGAGCCACCCAGGCACCCCAGGGTTTAGACAGGCTCTGGGTTGGTGAATCCATCCATGTACTGGAAGGGTGGACACCCCAACCACCACAGGGACAGAAGCTTCTGTGCTTGAGAACCTTCCAGAACTTGCCCTATGTTCCTCTTCATCTGGCTATTCATTTGTATCCTTTACAAACTGGTAAATGTGGGTAAAGCATTTCCCTGAGTTTTATAAGCCATTATAGCAAATTCTCCAACCTGAGCAGGGGCTTGTGGGAAGCTCCAATTTATAGCTAAGTTGGACAGGAGTGTGGGTAGCCTGGGAACCCACTAATTGTGATTGGTATCTGAATTGGGGGGCAGTCTTGTGGGGATAAGCCCTTAACTTGTGGGATCTGGGCTAACTTCAGGTAGTGTCAGAATTGTTTAATGTGAGGAAAAACTGCAGACATTTGGTGTCCGAAGTGTAATGAGTGGAGAAACAAGTCTTCTTTTACTCTCCTTCCAACCAACCAACCATTTATTTATGTATCCATTCACCCATTCTTCCACTCATTCATCCATCCATCCATCCGTGTATTCATCCATTTATCATCCATTCATTTAATCATCCAAGTATTCATCCATCTTCCATCCATTTATTTACCCACTGATGTATTCATCCATTTCTATTGCTGCTGTGACCAGTTACCACAATCTTAGTGGCTTAAAACAACACAGACCATCTTATACAGATTGTCTCCAACTTATGATGGTTCAACTTAAGATTTTCCAATTTTACAATGGTGCAAAAGCAATATGCATTCAGTAGAAACCATACTTTGAATTGTGAATTTTGATCTTTTCCTGGCTAGCCATATGTTATACTACCCTCTCTCATGATGCTGGGTAGCAGCAGTGAGCACAGCTCCCAGTCAGCTGGGTACAACAACCAATACACTTACAACCACTCTGCACCCATACAACCATTCTGTTTTTCACTTTCAGTACAGATTCATAAATTCCATGAGATATTCAACATTTATTATAAAATAGGCTTTGTGTTAGATGGTTTTGCCCAACTATAGGCTAATGTAAGTGTTCTGAGCATGTTTAAGGTAGGAGAGGCTAAGCTAGGATGTTCAGTAGGTTAGGTGTATTAAATGCATTTTTGACCTAGGGTATTTTCAACTTAACGATGGGTTTATCAAGATGTAACCCCGTTCTAAGTTAAGGAAGATCTGTAGTTCTAGAATTCAGAAGTCCAAAATGGGTCTTAAGGGTTAAACTTAAAATGTTGGTAGAGTTGTAGTCCTTTTGGGAGAGTTGGTTTTCTTACCTTTTCCAGCTGCTAGAGCCCACCTGCATTCCTGATCTATTGTCTCCTTCCTCCAAGTTTAAAACCAGCATGTACATGCACCTTCAAATTTTCAAATCTTCAGAGTTTAAAATCACTATCTATGTGCATCTTCAAAGCTCTCTCTGATTATGTCCCTTCTGCCTTCCTCTTATAAAGATACTTGTGATTACATTGGGTCCATCCAGATAATCCAGGATAATCTTCCTATCTCAAAGTCAGTTGATTAGCTAATTTAATTCCCCTTTGCCATGTAATCTAAGATATTCACAAATTTTTAGGAATTAAGACATAGACATTTTGGGGGCCATTATTCTGCTTACCATACCATTCATCCTTTTATGTTTTAATCCATCCAGTTCATACATTAGTTCATCTTTGTGTTCATCTACCAATCCATTAATTTGGTCATCCACTCACTCATCTATTTATGTACCTACGTATCTCTATATCTGTCTATCATCTATCAAGTTCCCCATCCATCCATCCAACCATCAAATTGTCCATTTATTTATCCATTCATCCAACCAATCATTCACTTGCTCACCACCCATTCATCTGTCATATCAGCAATCCATTCTAATTTCATTATTTCCATTTATCCATTCAACATCCATTCATCTACCAATAATTCATGCATCAATTTATCCACCTATCTAACCATCCATCTAATCATTCATGAGCTACCCTTTTCTACCTTGCCTCTGACCTTTTAATTAACTAAATAGTACCCTTTCAAGACCCCAAACACACGTGCGCACATACACACACACATCAAAATTTGGACCTAATGACCAAAACAGGTCATCCTACCTGGTAATTTATTCTCAGCCACCTCTTTTTCTGATCCCAACTCCAAATGACTTGGAGTTCCTGGATCCTAAGACTCTCTCAGTTTTGCCTGTAGTAATTTGTACTGGCTGTATGCCAATGGGTCTTCCTGTAATCTTAGTTTATGGAACCCTGCCTGTGTTGACTCTGTATTGACCCTGATCTGCCCTTCTCCTGGTTATGCCCAGGAGTGAAGAGAATAAACAAACCTGCAGTATGTGAGTGTGTGCATTGGGAAGGTTCTGGATTAGAGCTGCATATCTCAATGTTTTTTCTGCTCTACTATCCCTGCTCCCAATAAGGAGGTTTGAATGAAAGTTATACTCTTCACAATCTAGGTTGATTTTTTTCCCCACAGGGAAGTAGGACAAATAATACTGAAAACACTTGTAATATGATGGTCAAAAAAGCATTTTGAGGGGCGCCTGGGTGGCTCAGTTGATTGAGTGTCCAACTCTTGATTTCGGCTTAGGTCATGATCTTGGGGTTGTTGGGTTGAGCCCCGTGTCGGGCTCCATGCTCAATGGGCAGTCTGCTTTTCTCCCTCTCTGCCCTCCCCCTGCTCGTGCTCTCTTTCTCTCTAAAATAAATAAATAAATCTTAAAAAAATTTTTGAAAATATGAGAAAAAGTCATTTAAAAATCTCAGAAATTGCCATTAGATAAGGACAAACTAAATAAATATGGTGCACTTTATTTTTAACAAGTTTTGTTTCCCCCGAAGATACTACTAATAAGGTGAGAAGGCACGTATTACTGAAGCATAGTGGCAGTAACTGCCATGTCACCACTCATCCACAAATGCCACCATAGTTTACAGTTGTCAGGCTGGTGATGGTCTCTCACCACTGGCTGAGCCACAGATAAGGTAGACTGTTGGCTCTGTGACATTCCCAGCACTCAGCTAAAATACCACCCCCTGCTGTGTGGCTCAGGAGAGCACTTCAGAATACAAATAAATAGGAGTGACACTATTATAAGAATACCCACTCCCATTTATTTGTTTTCTAAAAGGTATTTCATTAGAGGCAAGACACTTGCCATGTACCTCATCATCGGCCCTGTCAAGACACAACCACTGAAGACAACGACTGAATGACTGCCAGATTCCTATAGAGTTTTAAGGTAAAAAATCCATCATGGGCACAAGTTTAAACTGGAATGAAACTGTTTGAGCAAATCTTGGTAGATTTGTGCCAGCTCCTGTCCCGCAGATACCCTGAATTCGTTGAGCGAGCAGAAGCGCTGGTACGTCTTCATGGAGCTCAAAACTGGCCCTTTGGGGGCACAGTCTACACTTTTTCAAAACCATTCAAGGAAGACTTAATGGAAATTGTGCTGCTATCAGAGCCTTGGCCAAAAGAATATTTCAGAAATGAATGAAGAGGGGCAGTGCTCTAGCAATTCTCTAAGACTGACTGGCAGTCTGGTCTGGGAAGATAGCACTTCTTAGCAGTTGGGAGATTCTAGGGCCCTGAATCAAAAGATTTTGAAGGCACTGACATTCCAACACTGGGAGGTCACTGGTTTATGAATAGGAGCTCTGGCCATCACCAAGACATGAGCAAATTATACATAAAGTGTTTATACTTTAACATCTTGTATAAAACACTACTTGAAATCCTCAACAATAATTCTTAGGTTTATGCCAAAGCTCTTTCACATGCTACATCTCATCTGATCCTTACAACAACTCTGAGAAATTGCCTAGACAGGGTATATCCCCATTTTACAGATAATCTAGAAAGTCGATGTCCAGAGATGGCAAACAGTTTTCACGCTGCGAGCCATTCCCAGTTGGAGCTGTTGAGGACAGGAGGCGACACTATAAGAATGCCTACCATGCTTTTCCTCAGCAAAAACACGGAAACTGATTAAATTTAAAAACTGTAGTGCTTTCTTCCTAGAGGGTAAAACAGTGCTGCTTCTTCTATTGTTAATTTGCAGGTGGTCGTCTCTGAGTTGGTCAGTTACGCTGATGGTGGAATTGTGTTCACAAGGACAAGGATTCCACCACACCTTGAGGCTTGGTGAAGAACCTCGGCTTAAGCACGTTTTTACGGCTAAAATTATCTAACTGTCGCTGCAGGAAAGTACACTGCTGAGTGAGAATGAAGGATTTATGGAACTGTTTCAGGGTAGGGTGACTGGGGTTTTAAAAAAAAAAAATCCTGCCCAAGAACATGTGAGGTATGACTTTTTATAAATCATAGTTACTAAAAGTGAGCAGTCATATGTATAAACTCAGATTAAAAAAAAAATAAAAACAGTAGCAGTGTTTAGACATGCGTGAGAGAGCTCTGCAGCACTTTAAGAGTTAAATCAGTCAGATTAAATCATAAGGGATAGGGCGCCTGGGTGGCTCAGTTGGTTAAGCGACTGCCTTCCCGCTCAGGTCATGATCCCGGAGTCCCGGGATCGAGTCCCGCATCGGGCTCCCTGCTCAGTGGGGAGTCTGCTTCTCCCTCTCCCGCTCCCCCCTCTTGTGCTCTTTCTCTCTCTCACTCTCTCTCTCAAATAAATAAGTAAAATCTTAAAAAAAAAAAAAGATTAAAAAAAATAATAATAAATAAATAAATAAATAAATCATAAGGGATGGAAGCCATATATTACCAGAACTCACTTTAAAAGACAAAAGGTGGCTCAGGTCATGATTTCAGGGCCCTGGGAGCCCCGCATTAGGCTCCCTGCTCAATGGGGAGCCTGCTTCTCCCTCTGCCAACCCCCCCACCCCCGCTTGTGCTCTCTCTCTCTGTGTCAAATAAATAAATAAAATCTTAAAAAAAAAAAAAAAAACCAAATGATTAAAAAAAAAAAAGACAAAAGTTCCCTCAGGCCAAAGGCAAGAAGAACGGAGATTGACTTCAGTCGAATCAGTGGAAGAATTAGTATGTTTCAAAAAAGAGTGAGGGGCGCCTGGGTGGCTCAGTCGTTGAGCATCTGCCTTCGGCTCAGGTCATGATCCCAGGGTCCTGGGATCGAGCCCCGCATCGGGCTCTCTGCTCCGCGGGAGGCCTGCTTCTCCCTCTCCCACTCCCCTTGCTTGTGTTCCCTCTCTCTCACTGTGTCTCTGTCAAATAAATAAAGTCTTAAAAAAAAAAAAAAAGAGTGAGTCAACAGAAGGGGGAAGGTCTACACAGGACAGGGGGAAATGAGGGCCAGAGGAAAGGATGTAATAATGGAGTAATTAACAATTTGTCGAGCAGTTTTCATGTGCTAAGTAGTTTGAATGAATCATTTAATCCATACAACAACCCTGTTATCGGGATCAAAAAAACTTCACTGGTGGTAAATCTGGGATTTGAACGAGATCTGTTGGCCTCCAAAGCCTGTGTTGGCCTCCAAAGCCCGTGGGCTTAACTAGTCTTACCCAGTTTTGTCCTGGGAAAAGGTGCTTTTGGCAGGCCAGGGCACTGCCATTGGCTACACACATTCTTTTATTTCTTCTTTGGAAGTTACCTCCACACACCATGGGTCACTGTTGGGGATCTCCTCAGTGGCAAGCCACAGACACATGATTTTTGAGCTATAAGGGAGAAGAGACTTGACATTGTCCACTCTCCTTTTACAGATGAAATCTGGAACTTTATTTCTGCAAACTGCCACGAACACCTCTCCCCCAGCTCTGGGGAATAAGGTCCTTGACCCAGAAGGGGAATTCCATTTTTGGCAGTGAGATGTGATTCTAAAGGAATGCAGTTGATTTTCTTATGTGACTTGTTATGTTATTCATGGTCTAATCAGAAAACAAAAAACTCTGAGAGGTTAAAACATAAGGACTTTATTTGAGGACAAACAGGCCCAGGACTAGCACACCTATAAACTGCCTTGGAATTGTATGCAAGGGCAGCATTATTGGAAATAAGCACATGGCCTCATAGGATATTACTCTGAAAGACAAAATTCATTGGGGTGAGAAGTCTTGGCACACTTCTGCTTTCCTGACCTTGACTGAGGCAGATCGTTCCAGCATAGGCTCTCATGGCACCATGTACCACTCCTTTATGACACTTACCACTGCTGTGATGTTACATTTGTTGGCACGATTATTTGACTAATGCCTGTCACTTCCATAGACTGTACATGCTCCACAAGGGCTGAATTTGTGCTGCATTTTATTCATCATTTTATCCCTGGCACCTAATACAATGCTATGAAAGTCAGAGCTAGGCATTCAGTAAATTTTCTTTCAGTGAATGTCTTCCATTTTAAACATCAATCTCCTTAAGTATCTTCCCAAGAGAAATGAAAACATACGTCCACACAAAGACTTGTATGTGAATGTTCCTAGTAGTGATATTCATCATGGCCCCAAAGCGGCACCAATCCAAAGGTCCATAAGCCGGTGAGTGGATAAACAAAAGGTGGCATATCCATACAATGGAATACCATTCAGCAATAAAAAAAGAACAATGCATTCTACAACCTGGATAAACCACAAAGATACTATGTTAAGTGAAATAAGCCAGACACAAAAGACTACATATTATACTATTCCATATGTGTGAAATTTCTAGAAAAGGAAAAATTACAAAGAAGAAAGCAGTTCCATGGTTGCCTGGGCCTGGAGGGTGGGAGTAGGGATTGTCTGTATATGGGAAGAAAGGAACTTTTAGAGGTGATGGAAATGTTCTAAAATTGGATTGTGATAATAGTTGCACAACTGTATAAATTTACTAAAAATCATCAAACTATACATTTGCAGTGGTGAACTGTATGGCATGTGAATTGTGTCTCAATAAAGCTGTTAATGTTTTAAAAAAATCCAATCTCCTTAGTCATTTTATCCCAACTTATGTTCTATGGAATATTATCTCTGTGGGGCATTGTGCCAGAGACTACTAGTTGAGTCTCTTGACTCTTTAGTAAGAGAACCTCAATTTTTTCTAAAAGATTTTATTTATCTATGATAGAGAGAGCACAAGTGGTGGGGAGGGGCAGAGAGAGAGGGAGAAGCAGGCTCCCCACTCCATCCCAGGACCATGGGATCATGACCTGAGCCGAAGGCAGACGCTTAACTGACTGAGCCACCCAGGTTCCCCAGAACCTCAATTTTCCTTCCAAGGAAATGTGGACTGGTACTCAAGCAGACATCTTGGACCTTGGAAATGAAAGCAAAGATGGTGGAGCAAAAATATTAAAGCTTGGATTCCTGACAATCCCATACAACTGCTATGCCATTCTTGAACTGCCTGCTTCCCATATTTCTTTTATGCAGAACAAAAATAAATTTCAATTTTATTATACCTTTTTTTCTGTTATATGTAGCCAAATCGAATCCCAATACCAGTTTTAATAGGTATTAAATGAAAAGAGGGTTCTGTGGTCAAATAATTTTGAGAATTATTAAAGTTTAACCAATTTCATTAATGCAAGACCTCTCAGTTTTTAATATGCTAATGAGCAATGGCAACCTCTAAGATGGGCTAGAGTATGCACAACTTCCTAAACCAACTTGACCCCAAAACCTCTTTTTTTTTTTAATCTTTTATTTTTTTTAAATAGGCTCCATGCCCAACATGGGACTCGAACTCAAAACCCCAAGATCAAGAGTTGCATGCTTTACCAGCCAGCTGAGCCAGCCAGGTGTCCCCTGAAACTTATTTTTATTGGATCATCTCATGGGATGAATGATTTAGGGGCAATGGGAAATGTTGCTTTAAAAAATTTACATTTTTGCTTCTTCCTTTCTAATTCATACTTCTAGGCTGACCTATTTTAAACATAAAGTTGATGATATAACATACCTGTTTAAAATCCTTGTACAGGGTGCCTGGGTGGCTCAGTTGGTTAAGCAACTGCCTTCGGCTCAGGTCATGATCCTGGAGTCCCAGGATCGAGTCCCACATCCGGCTCCCTGCTGAGCAGGGAGTCTGCTTCTCCCTCTGATCCTCCCCCTTCTCACGCTCTCTCTCTCTGTCTCATTCTCTCTCTCAAATAAATAAATAAAATCTTAAAAAAAATAAAATAAAATCCTTGAACAATTCCTATAGGATAAAGTTCAAACTCCTTTATGTAATGAATAAGACCTTTTGTGATTTGGCCCTTGCCTTCTCTCTAGCCTCATCCTAGCAATCTCCTTTTCACATCACAAACAATTTGCACTGTTGAGAACTGTGCATGTTCTCCCTGGTCTCTTTGACTCTGCATATGCTACACCACTGTGAGTGGAACACTTTCTACCCGCCACCTTGACTGGTATTCCACCTCTGATCCTTTAAGACCAGGCTGACGTATGAACTCCATTCATGCTTTGAGCAATTCCTACTATGTATCAGGCAACACACTAGCACTTGGGTTCCAAAGCCAAATAAACATAATCCCTGCCCTGGAGGGATATCAGATCAAATGAAGTTAGACAAGTTCTGTATTAATCAGAGTCTGCTAATGGCCATAACAAACAATCCTCCCATTTCAGTGACTTGGCATTAAGATAGTTCATTTCTCACTCTCGGCATGGTCCATTGCGGGTAAGCACAGGGGTTCTGCTCCATGCAGTCAGTCAGGGACCCTGGCTCGTTCCATTGCCACTTTTGGGGGCCTCTAAGCCCTCCACTGGATAGTTTTGCATCTGGCCAGCAGATGAGGAAAGGAGAAGAGTTTGGAGGCTCACATAGGAGGTTTTGGGGGATGCCTAGAAATGAGATATATCTATCACTTCTGTCCAGATGGAAATTATCCAGAATTTAGTCACATGGGCCTGATTACTGATAAATGTGGTTTTGCTATGAGCCTAGGACGAAAATGAAATGGGCTGGTGCAAATAGCCTTTTCTGTGACACAGATATATAAACAAGAACAATAAAGAAGCTCATGGTCTAATGGAGGAAACAGACAAGTCAACAGAGGCAGGAAGGCAAGAAAGAACATGGTCAGGCAGGATGTAACCTGTATTTATGGAGTTACTATCAGAAAGTTCTAGAACTGCTGGGAGCCCTTCTGTGGCTCCCGTTTAGAGCTCCTAAGAATTGCTCTTCTAGGGCCCTCTGTAAATATGGACATACTATACTGTCCAGAAAGTTGTGCATCATTGCTGTCACCTCTGAAACAGACCTTCAGGGCCTCTTAGTGCCAACCATCTCTTGTCCCAGCAGCTGCTATGGTGTCCGGCTCTGGAGGGGCTCCATTTGACTTCACGAGCTGTATCCTGATAAATCTTTGCCTCATGACCCTGCTGTAAGCCTCTTGACATTGAGTTTGGGGACACCACAAAGCCCCACTTGGCACCCGTGCATGAACAACTGAAGTGGATCTTTATCCAATGGGAGGTAAGCTGGTGGATAAATTTCCTTCCTTTTCCTCTCCCATAGGCTATGCTATGCCTCATGTCATGTGGCTTCTCAGAGGATAATCCCTTGAGCTGAAGCCATCAGCACATAGTAGAGGCCAGATGAAGAAGGAGAGGCCAGATACCATCTGTATCTTTTGCCTCCCACTTCTGCCCTATAGAGTCAAGCTCTGTGTCCTAGAGGCTAAGACATCCCCATGGATGATTACAGCTAAAAGCCACTTAGCGGTCTGTTTCCCCTCCAGTGCCTATCTGCAGCTCCCTGGATGCTGGAGAAGTTTTCTTCCCCTTTCTAAAGATTTATTTATTTATTTAAGTAATCTCTATACCCAACATGAGGCTCAAACTCATGCCCCTGAGATCAAAAGTCGCATGCTCTACTGACTGAACCAGCCAGGTACCCCACTGCACAAGTGTTTTAAGGGTCAGATTCCACTAGCCCTGTTCAGTTCTGCAGACCTGACTCTATGAAGGTCAAGCCCACTGCCTCTCCTGAGGGTAGCCTCCAGACCTTTCCTTTGCTTCTACCTGTACCATTCATTTGTGGATCAGTTGTGTACTCCTATTGATTTCTTGTTTGGTAACATAACATCTGTATCTCTGTTTGACTTCTTATGTGCTACAGACTTTTCTCAAGTTTAAGAACAGGAATTACTGTCTGAAGAGTTTGTCTCCTTCCCCCTCCCGCACCTCTCATTGCTGTCTTTTGCTTCGGTGCCTTGGCATATGTATGTTGCTCCCTCTGTCTGGAGCTCCATTCTTCCCCACCTCATTTATGTTTTTCAAATGTTGTGAGTGAGGGACATGATTTTGTAAAGGGAGGGCCACTTGACTCCCATGTAGGACTCACCAAGTCCGTCTCTGATATAAATCTGTGCCCAGCCCCTTTTCAGAAACTAAAGTGCAGAGACCTGAGCCTCATCAGCCCTCTTGAGAGTTTTAGACCCTTGATCCTGTGTTGGACTGAAGGGGTTGTGGCCACCAATTGCCTGGTCCTGCCTCAGCCTCTGCAGCAGCTGGTTAAGGAGGGCAAGCATGCTGTCCGTTTGAGACAAAGGGAACAAGCATCTCTCTCCATACTCACGCACCAACAGCTTGGCAGGATTGGAGATCCTCAGGACCAATGTGTAAATTTCCATCTTGATCCCAACTAGATTATGAGCTTCCTGAGGACAGGGATATTGTCTGCCTTTCTGTCTAGAACAATATCTGGAACACAGTTGGTGCTTAATAAATATATTTTCAAGAAAGAAGAGGAAGCTCTTCTGACCATGAGGCATCTTGGCCAGCCTTGAGGCAAATGAGAGAAGTGTACACAAGTAAGGTAGACGGGGCCTTTCTCTGTATTTTCAAACTGGAGAAATCTCTGGTGTCTCTGGTTTCTGCCAAGAAGTCAAGAAGTGGTCCTCAGAAAGGAGATAGGGTCGCAGGATGAAAACCACAGGAACACTGGGGCTTCAAAGAAAGTAAAAATATCCTCTCTCTGGGGGTACAGTAAGGCTTGGCTACATTATTACAGCTATTCCTGACAAAGTCAAGCCATGTTCATCTTAAATGTATCCAACAAACTGCTCTTGGAATCAGCAGGACTCAGATCATTCCTACTTTGAGGTAAAATGAGCCTCTACAGTCAGAATCTGCCATTTTTTTTTTAGTGGGTGCTAAAGAAACACCCACAATAGGGGCAAGCAGGGAGGGAGGGGGACAGGTGACTATCACCACCTGGGGAGGAGGCCAGTAACGGGGATGGCATAGCTTACTGGGCCAGGCAGGTGGATAACTCTCCCTCTCTTGCTCCATATATTTTCTTTTCTTTTTTTTTTTTAAAGATTTTATTTATTTATTTGAGACAGAGAGAATGAGAGACAGAGAGCATGAGAGGGAGGAGGGTCAGAGGGAGAAGCAGACTCCCTGCCGAGCAGGGAGCCCGATGCGGGACTCGATCCCAGGACTCCAGGATCATGACCTGAGCCGAAGGCAGTCGCTTAACCAACTGAGCCACCCAGGCGCCCTCCATATATTTTCTTTATAGCATTTTTCACTACCTGCCCCTTGTATTTATTTGTCTTTCTTTCCCCTTAGCATGCCTATTCCACGAGAGCCAGGCCTTTGTCCTATTGACTGCTGTATCCCCTCTCTTACATCAGTGCCTGACATTTAGTGGATATTTAAAAATTAGCGGCTAACGAACGAATTAAAGAATGTTAAACAATTAGTTGAATCTCACCATATGCTGGGCCCTGTCCTTGAGGATGCTACAAGGATGGTGGGGGAGATAGGCCTGAACATAAATACACCATAGCTCGACACCTGATTTTTCCAAGGTATATCAAGGCGCCGCAGGATCCCCGGGGCTGAAAACTCCTGGGGAATACGGGGGCATTGGGAAGAAGCCCGTCGTGTGTCAAGAGTGCCAGGGAGCCCGGCGGAGCGGCAGGAGATGCGGCTGGAGACACAGAATGAAGCTCCTTGGCTCTTTGCTTGGCTTCTCGGCATCTTTTCCTGACCTGCGGGACCCTTGCCTCTCCTCGCTTCTGTCTGCGGGACCTTGGCCCAAGCAGCATCTCTCTGTCGCGGGACCCCAGCCACATCCTCTCGCACCCCGGGAGACGCCAGCCCCGGGTCTTCCAGCTCGTTAGCCTGCTACCTGCGAGACCTCCACCTGCGGGCTGAACCCCCCTCCACGCCCGCGCGCACTCCAGGTCCCCGCCCCCTGCCTGCGGTCTGCGGCGTGCAGGACCCCGCCCCGCCCCCTCGGCCCCCAGGACCCCGGCCCCGCCCCGCCCCCCTGGCCCCGCCGCTCTGTCCCGGGGGGCGGGGCCGCGCGCATCGGCGTCTCCAAGGCGGGGGGCGCGAGGCAGGGGGCGGGGCGGCACCGGCACCGGCCAATCAGCGCCGCGATCACATCCATGCAAATACGAGCACAATGGAGCGAGCCCATCACTCGCCCCTGCAAGCAAGCTTGAAATGGGCTTCCGCCTGAGCGGCAGCCAGGATGACCAATGACTCTGTGTTTTGGGCTGGCGAAGCCCAATGGCGTTGCAGGGAAGGTGGGCCCGAGCTGGGTTAGGGTGTCCTTGCAGGGTGTCTGAGCTAAACTTCACCAAATAATAGCTGTTTGTATTTTGGCTGCTGCAGGAGCCATTTTAGGTAAGTTCTTCTCTTAACTTTTTATTTTCCTCCCCGGCCTCCGCTGGCCGGCCTTGTCCGCGGGTCCCTGGCCCCGCCCCGCCGGCCGGGCTGGGGTGCCCCTATGAATGGAGCCGGGATGAGGGGCTGCGGCGGCGCCGAGGCCCGGCCGGGGTCCGAGCGGGGCAGGCGGCGGGCGGCCTGGCGGAGGGCAGGCGGCGGCCTGAGGCCTGAGGAGAAGAGCCGGCCTCCGCCGCCCCCCGCTCCCGCTCAGGCCGCGCTCGGGCCGGGCGGCCGTCCTTGGGAGTGCGCCGCTGCGGGCCGCGCGGAGGGGCGGGGGTCCGGGCAGCCCCCGGCCCCTGGCCTGGCGGGCAGGGGCGGGGCGTGCGGAGGCCCCCCCCTCCCCGGGGCGGGCCGTAGAGGGACCCCCGGGCGGGCCGGGCCGCGCCGCGCGCGCGGCGGGGGTGACCGCTATTCCGCCGCCGCCCCCGCGGAGAAGTTGCTCTATTGGCGTCCTGCGTCTGTTTGCAGGGGTGGAGGAGGGTGGGCTGGTGCCAGGCTGCTGCTCCGGGAGGGGGCGGGGGCCCCGGCGCGTCCTCGGAGCGCGCTCCCCCTCCGCCCCCTTCTTACGCACTAGCGCGCACTCGCCCCGAAAATTGGAACCCTGGAGGTGTCCAGCAGCCCCGCAGCCAAGTTTTGTGCATTATTAGATTGCATGCTTGAGCTTAAAAAAAAAAAAAGTAATCTGTCCCCTTTAGGGTATTTATTTTCTTCACTGTTGAGAAGTAACGGGAGTCTTCTGCTCCCAAATTTCCAGGGACATGCTTGTCAGATGTGCAGAGGGTTGGCAGCTACTTGGTTTTTAAAAAGACGCTATTAGGAAATCCCCTCGCTAGTGAGATAATTGAAATTTGAGTTTGCAGCTTCAGTTTTATTTGATCCCATTAAAAATACATAAGCAGGCACTTATATTTGTGTACATAAAGTATTCCTAGTTCCAGTTATGACTGATGTGACTGTGGTTTCGGTAGTGTGGGATCTAATAAGGCAATATAATTCAATTTTCAACTTGTAGGCCCGTGTTCTCCAAATTAGGGTTTATGGACCATTAGTAATCTGGCCAAGGTTTCTAGTGAATCCTTGACATCTCCAGGCATCTCTGAACTGTTGTATGTGCCTTACTCCCCACGCCTTCGAAACTGCTCATTTCTGGTGTAACAGATCGACGAACAGAGAAGATACACATTTTAAAATTTTTTATAATTTTCAGAATGTCTGCAGTATTGCCTGCGATTCAGTTAATGTTTTTCTCAAATGGCATATTGGAATACAATCCCGTTAGGCCCTCCGTTTTGACATACTTTATGGGGATATGCTTGTGGTACTTCGAAAAGCCCTGGTAGAGACCACAGTACTATGCTCCCAAGGCTAATTGTGAGCAGCCTTTCTTACTGGGGATCCGTAGTCACTGACTGTGCACTCACTATACAGTAGTTTATTGATCAACTAAATTGGTAGATCATGTTGGCAACCTCAGGGAGAGAGTTTTTGTGAACTTTGTGGCACTCTGGCAGGACAAAGAAGGTTTGAGATCTGTGTATGAAAAACTGATTAGGCACGAATCTTCAAGTACCATGCTTTATGCCAGCCAGAACAGGTGGTTTCATATAAGCAATGCGTGACTGTAACGGAAGGCCTGGGAAAATGGGGAGTGGTAAACGATTAATTTTGGACTTCTTTCTGTCCCAGGGCAGATCTCTTAGATGAATTGTGACGGATTATTTAAACTTTTTTCTTCATTCATAGACTACTATTAAGAGCTAACCTTTACCACTTTTTTTTTCCTTTTTGCTAACTTTGGAATCTCCTTTATAGTAACCAGAATATGATACTGTTTTTGCTGTAGTCTGGCCATGGGCAAAATAAATCTAGATCTGTTGTGAAATTATTTGTGTCTCCTAGTGCTATTACAGTAGGCCTGGAGTCACATCTTTTATACTGCGGTTATTTCTTTGCTATTTATTTATTTATTTAAGATTTTATTTATTTATTTGGCAGAGAGAGACAAAACGAGAGAGGGAACACAAGCAGGAGGAGTGGGAGAGGGAGAAGCAGGCTTCCCGCTGAGCAGGAAGCCTGATGTGGGGCTCGATCCCAGGACCCTGGGAGCAGGACCTGAGCAGAAGGCAGTCGCTTAACTACTGAGCCACCCAGGCACCCGTCTTTGCTTTTTTTTTTTTTGACATTTAGCTTTTCTGTTGTTACAGCATGCAGTCGTTCAATGTGATCACTTTTACCACAACTTTTTAATATTCTCTATCCTTATAATTATTTTTATAATTTATTGATATAGTTGGAAGTTCTCTGAACTAATCAGTGTATTCATGCCAACCACACAAGAAGTTGAAAGACCAGTTTGGAGTGAAATGGGAGAGCCACAAATTACACTGCTGTATTTCTGGGTGACCCTGTGGCAGTTAGTTTTTTATATTTACTGTTTTACTCTTATAACTATTTCAAATACCGAAGAAGATCTCAAGCAGAATCATCTCTCTTTAGGGACCAAATCTCATTTGTGATTTTTGCCATTATGTTACAGAAAACTTACCAGAAACAGCAGACGTTTGGGCCACTGTGTCATAGAGATCTCTCTGATTTATAGAAGTTTCAAACAAGTTTTTCGGTTTTCTTGGAAGCATGGCTTTGCCCCAAGCGGAGATTGTGGTTATGTCTTCCTGTGTTAAACCATGAGGAAAAAGGGTTCCACGCTCTCAGGCTTGGTTCTCACTGTAGAGGCCTACGTTTTTTAGTTTTCATGGAAAGACTTTGTATTGGTAATGGCCAAATGGAGTCAAACTTGTTCTGAATCCTTCTGAACAGGTTAGAGGATTCAAGGATTCTGCCTGCAAAAATATTTTCGGTATGTAACAATGACTGCATGTAAATCAACTGAGGAGACTATGTTTTCACTCCCTTCCATCCCCTTTGTCTCCCCGCCCCCCCAGTATAGCAAGGTTAGAAATAGTTTTGTGGGTTTTTTTAAGATTTTATTTATTTATTTGAGAGAGAGGGAGAGAGCACAGAGGGAGAGTGAGAGGAAGAAGCAGACTCCCCACTGATCAGGAAGCCCGATGCGGGGCTCCATCCCAGGACCCTGAGATCATGACCTGAGCCGAAGGCAGACGCT
Organism: Mirounga leonina; assembly: GCF_011800145.1. Lineage (NCBI taxonomy): Eukaryota > Metazoa > Chordata > Mammalia > Carnivora > Phocidae > Mirounga > Mirounga leonina. The sequence goes on along the minus strand of NW_023270374.1, from coordinate 32,208,373 downwards.
TAACTGACTAAGCCATGCAGGTGCCCTGAAATAGTATTATTTTTAATAAATATTTGGTGGTTTACTTTATACTTCCATTCCTCAATCAAAGCTTTAGTTTAATTCAGGTGAAAAGCTGCAGTGAATTCCGTGGGACTGCCTGCATTCTCCTGTACCAGGTTATTATATTGAATACTCTTTGAAATACATAAAATAATAGCTCGGGCTTAGATATCTGTTTCCTAGAGAACAGGTTTGGGTTTTTTTTTCCCCCCAATAGAATGTGACATACTTGTGAGACAAGCAAAAAGAACTAGCATTGAAATACCTGGTGTGTGTCCAGCACTCAGGCAGGCATTGGGGCTGCAGAGATGAAAAAATGTCTCCCATTTTCATGGTCACTCCATGAGGCTGGACTGAAGCTGAGAGAGGTGAGGTAGCTTATTTAAGTCCATAAAGCTAGTAAATGTTGGAGTCAGAATTTGAACCCAGATCATCTGGATTCAAAGCACATATTCTTTTCACCGACTACCCTCTAAAGATTTCTTTAAAAGCTGGAGTGTGCTGTCATGTTTTAGTGGTATGGGGCTAAGTTAACTGACCTAAGTTGTTCTACACACTCATCTATTTTTCCTTCTTCATTTCAAGAATTTGTCACTGAAGAGGCAAATTAGAATACAGTGAGGGTACCCTTAACCCCTCCCCGCCCTTGTCTCCACAGTGTAGGAGAGGTCCTTGTAGGGCACTTAAGAGTTCAGCCTAGCCTGGTACTAACAGCCATGAAGTGCAGCGGGAGAATGCAGTCACTTTTTCCTTGCCAAAATGTTCTTTTCTTTAGTTCATTTTGTGGAGGCGTTGATACCCTCTTGAGAAATTCTGTTACTTCCATAAAAGTCCTGAAGGTAGTAAAATGGAGTTATTTTAAAATATCCATCCCTGTTCCCATTTCTGAACTAAATTATTTGCATAAAATCCAGAGAAAAATGTTTTCTTTTTGCTTGTAGTACCTGTATTCTTTGGTTTTTATAGTGTGTAATAGTGATTCTTTACATCCTCCCATACTTACTCTTTTTGTTGTTTGCCATCATTGAGACCTTTAGAATCTTTCATAATGTATATGACATTAATAGTTCCTATTCTGAGAAATCATTTTTTTAAGTCGATGAACCTTTTTTCTTTATAGTCATAATGGAGGACTTAAAATTTTT